>NC_065596.1:46940182-46978456 GCF_024542745.1 Macaca thibetana thibetana | reverse complement strand
ACTCCAGCAGTGTCGTTACTTGGTCCAGTTTGGGATTTATTTATATTTTAAAAATGATCCAACAGTATACAATTTTGAAAATATACAAAAATCCCTATGCTACCATTCATAGATAGCCAAGATGGCTTTTTACCTTCTCCTTCCATCAATCTCTACCACTTACTCACCTCAGCTTGCTCCTTGGACCTTAATTCCCTCCACTTGAACTTGCCCTTAGTTTAAGTCAAGTAATCTCTTGACTTCCTTGGCCCCTTTCTGATCCTTAGCAGGTTGTCCTCTAGAGGGCACCCTCACCTTTCCTGTAGCTTCTCAGGATCCAGATGCCCCTGCCTTGTGTGGGCACCAGGGATATGGCCCTGTGCCTGTGTCCCTGAAGGTCCTGTCACTCAGGACCTTTGTGTGAGAGCAGCTGAGGTGATATTACCCTCCCCTACTTTTCTGGGAACATAAAAATTTGTACAAACCTTGTAGAGTAAAATTTCTTAATGCATGTGAAAATTAAAAAAATATATATTTTTGCCTCCCAAACTTTACTGGGAAAAATTTATTACAGTTCCAGTCATAAAAAATGACACGTAATCAGGGTTATTCACTGTATTGTTTGTTTAACAGCAAAATATTGGGAACAACCTAGACTTCCACCGGCACAATGCTAATTAAACAGGCTACCTTATATCTACACAACAGAAGATGATGCAGCTGCATAAAAAGTATAGACTCTTTCAGCTATTCCTATGGAAACACCTCCATGTTCTGTTTTAATTATAGCATCTAAACATCACAGAATAAGATGCAGTTTTTGTACTAGATCTGACCTTAGAACATTACTTTTACTTTTTTTTTTAATTTAAAGAGAGAGGGTCTCACTCTCATACCCAGGGTGAAGTGTAGTGGCAAAATCCTAATTGACTGCAGCCTCAACCTCTGAGCTCAATTGATCCTCCTGTCCCAGTCTCCTGAGTAGCTGGAATCACAAGCACGTGCCAGCCTGCCTAGCTCATTTTTTGTGTTTGTTTCTGTAGAGATGGGGTTTCACCCAGGCTGGTGAAATCCCAGGCTGGTCTGAAACTTTTGGGCTCAAGTGATCTGCCCACTTTCACTCCCAAAATGCTGGAATTACAAGCAAGTGTCACCACACCTGATTCTGCTTTTTTTTTTTTTAATTGGACTGCAGTCTACTCACTCATCTATTTCCCCATCAGGTGATTTCTATTTTCCTCAATTTCTCTACCATATGTCCATGCCAAAATCCAGATGTATTTGCTTTTGTTTAGAATTAGATTTTTTTTTTTTTTAAAAGAGAAGCCTTAGGAATATTCTCCTAGCTGATTTTCAGGATTCTAATCTTCACTGTCTAAGTCATAGGTTTCCAATTCCGGATACTGATTAGAGTCACTTGTAGGTCATTTAAAGCCTACCAATGCCTGTGCCATCCCTCAAGTGTATCTGATTTGGCTGATGTGTGCTGTGGTCCGGGTATTGGTTGTTTAAAAATGCTTTCAAGGAAAAGGGTCATTTTGCAGTGGAGGAACTTTAGCCCAGTGATTAAAGTTGACATCCCCAGTAATCAGAGATAATGACATCTTAGGGCATTGTAATATAATGGATGGAGAAGGTGCAGCATCATCCCTGTGGTATTCTTGTACAAAGTGTATAACCTGAGTTTAATCATGAGAAAATATTAGAAAAGTCCAAACTGAGGGTCATTCTACAAAATAAGTAACCAATACTCTTCAAAAATGTGAAACTCTTAAAGGTAAATCCTAACTCTCCCAGATTAAAGCAGACTGAGAGAACAGTACAATGAAGAGCAATACATGATATTAGATTGGATCCTGATCCAGTAAAAAGACATTAGTCAGAAGATAGAGGGGATTTGGATAAGGTCTGTACAGGCATTCATTTTACAATGTTAATAATCATTTATTGATTTTGATTATTAGGTGCATATCTTTAATGTTAATATTTGGGGAAGTTGAATGAAAAGCATATGAGGACTTCGCCTAATTTTGACACATTTTTGAAAGTCTGAAATTATTTCAAAATTAAACATGAAAAGAAAAGAAATATAGATCTTTTAGATATTTCTATTAAGTTTCCAAAGTTGAAGATCATTTCCCAACTTATCTTGCCTAATACTGATCAGAGTAATCTTCCTGGAAATCCTGTTTGTCATGTTTGTGACCTTCTCAAAGCTTTCCAGTGACTTCTCTTATCTGTGGGATGAAGTTCCCATTACGTAGTCTGCCATTCAGTGTCCTCATAGCATGGCCCTAATCTCCTTTTTTGTTTTTTAAATCTGTGTTGAAAGGCCTGACCAACATTCTACTTTCTTATGGCCAAACTTGTTCTAATTTTTTCTTGCTTGTCTGATACCCTTCCCTGTCTTCTCAACTGTGGGACTTTAGTCAAGGTAGTGGGAAATATTTTAGAAGAAAAATTATAAAGATAGTTATAGGAAATAGTCACAAACCTTCTTGGAAGTCTGGGGGTTTGCATAGCTTCAGTAAAAGGTTTGGCTGAAGGCAGCTGAATAATCTTAAAAGCTTAGGGCATAGATACACAGGAATGTAGAGGAGTTTATCTAAATGTCTTGTTTACTCTGGTGGTCCTAAAACCAACATTTAATCTTTTTTTTTTTTTTTGAGACGGAGTCTCGCTCTGCCGCCCAGGCTGGAGTGCAGTGGCCAGATCTCAGCTCACTGCCAGCTCCGCCTCCCGGGTTCACGCCATTCTCCTGCCTCAGCCTCCCGAGTAGTTGGGACTACAGGCGCCCGCCACCGCGCCCAGCTAGTTTTTTGTATTTTTTAGTAGAGACGGGGTTTCACCGTGTTAGCCAGGATGGTCTCCATCTCCTGACCTCGTGATCCGCCTATCTCGGCCTCCCAAAGTGCTGGGATTACAGGGTTGAGCCACTGCGCCCGGCCTAACATGAATGTCAATTACCTTGTAGTGGTGTTTACTCAAGACCTTTGTCATTTAATCTGTACTAAATAAATGCGAACTTCCCTGGCTGATCAGGGCCTCTGCTGTTAACTCTTTACAGGACCCTTCTTGGTACCAGTGAGTGACAGGGCCACCTAGCCTGCTCTTTCACTGGATATTTGTGTCTGAGTGTATTTGTTCATCCATTGCTGGGTCAGGGTCTGCTGGTCGGGCCCAGACAGTAGGTGCCCCATGTGAGGACCTGGCATGTTGGTGCCCAGGTCTGAGGTATAGCTGCAAATAATTGCGACAGAACCCTCGAAAATGAAGGTGAAGACTGTGCAGTTGGTAAGCCAGTAAGCTGATAAGTCAGTAGGTCAGTAGGTCATCGGTGCCCACTTGGGATCTCCAAGTTCGAGGGAATTGTTCAGGGTAGGGTTTTATCTCGGGACAACAGTTATCAGCATAACAGAAGCAGTATCTAAAAGCATTCAAACAGCTGCTTAAAGCCACTGGAGCCTCGGTTTTGCAGGCTCAATTAAGGGACCTAACGCAAATTGTATCACTTAACCCATGGTTCCCGAAAGAAGGTAACCTAGACGTAGAGATTTGGGAAGAATTGGGAGGAAATTTTTTTTTTTTTTTTTTTTTTTTTGAGACAGAGTTTCACTCTGTCACCCAGGCTGGAGTGCAGTGGCGCGATCTCGGCTCACTGCAAGCTCCGTCTCCTGGGTTCACGCCATTCTCTTCCCTCAGCCCCCTGAATTGCTGGGACTACAAGCACCCGCCACCATGCCTGGCTAATTTTTTTGTATTTTTAGTAGAGAGGGGGTTTCACCATGTTAGCCAGGATGATCTCAATCTCCTGACCTCATATGCAAGAGCAACAGGTCCCAGTATAATCTTTAATGCTATGGGCTTTAGTGAGGGCGATTCTGGTCCTATTATACACAGAAGAGCCTAAAAAGGGGAAGGAGAGAGAACCATTACCTACTTTACCACCCTTGAGTGCCTGAGGTTTTTTATTTTTTCTTTTGTTTTCCAAATGTGTTAAGCTCCCAGGAGGGCTTGTCATAAGAAGTCCCATCCATCATGAACTTTTGCCACCCCAAGTCTTGTTGGTTCGATAGGACTGTGGCAAGAAGAGTCTTTTGCTAACCTAAGCCTGTTTCTGAGAGTACATATTTTATTTTGTTGGGGTGGGGGAAAAGATCACTGGGATTGGTTTTTCACTGAAGAGGCTGTTGGATTGAGTCACTTAGAATCAATACATCACTGGAAATTCTAATAGTCCTTGGCCAGAAGATGGATTCTTTAAATTGAGACTTCTAAGTTAAAAAATATTTTAGAGCTCTCTTATTCCAAGTGGTTGATCAGAAGATTGAGTTTCAAATAAAGACACCTAATAGTGTTATGGCTAGCTTTAAAATTTCTTTTGACTAAATTACAGAGCAAAAATCTGACCTAAAACAAAGTTAAGCTTTTTTTGTAAGCTCAAACTGCTTGCCTTAGATCCTCTGAGAAAATAAGAATAAAAGCCACTTTACCTTGTCATCGAATAGTTAAAAATTTTATGCTTTTACTGCTGCATCCTGGATTTAATTTCTGATGAGGGGACCAGCCTTATTTGTTTTGATGTTTGTGTGATTTTTTAGTTTTTGAATGGCTCCTTCACATCTTTGGAGATGCCTCATACATGCTTGGCTAAGCCATAATGTCGGTTAAGGCTTATTAGTTTCATTTGGGGGGATACTATTGGTAAAAAAAAAAAAAAATCAAAAGCCAGAAACATCAGCTGTTTGTCCTACCTGAAATCTGAGAATAAGAAATCTGAAGCCGGGCACAGTGGCTCACGCCTGTAATCCCAGCACTTTGGGAGGCTGAGGCGGGCGAATCACGAGGTCAGGAGATCAAAACCATCCTGGGTAACATGGTGAATCCCCTTCTCTACTAAAAATACAAACAATTAGCTGGGCTTGGTGGCGGGCGCCTGTAGTCCCAGCTACTCCGGAGGCTGAGGCAGGAGAATGGTGTGAACTCGGGAGGCAGAGGCTGCAGTGAGCTGAGTTTGCACCACTGCACTCCGGCCTGGGTGATAGAGCGAGACTCCGTCTTAAAAAAAAAATAAAATAAAAAGAAAATCTGAAAGCTGGTCAGATGTGTGCAGGGCAGGAGAGATCCTTCCACCCCCCCACACTAGAAATGTCAAGTGAACATCACCAGGTGATGGTCAAGTCAGGTGGTTGTTAACTGTCTCTCTCTAAAGTAGTAATTGGTTGCAGGTAGTGCCAGGGAAATACAGTCTTACAATAGATAGAAAACACCTGCAACAGGTGATCAGCAGCTTCCCGATAAGTTCTCAGAAGTTGAGCAAGTCGGCTCATATATAGGCATTAAGAGGTAACATAATAGAGTTTCTGATACATTACCTTCAGGAACTTTTTTTTTTTTTTCCATTTTAGAAGAATTTTTTAGGAACTATGTTTTTAAATGTTTATAATTTTATTTTATTTTAAAATCTTTTATTTTCATAGGTTTTTGTGGATTTGGTATTTAATTACGTAAGTTCTCTAGTGGTGATTTGTGAGATTTTGGTGCACCCATCACCCGAGCAGTATACAATGAACTCAATTTGTAGTCTTTTATCCCTCACCCCTTTGCCACCCTTTTCCCTAAGTCTATTGTATCATTGTTATGCCTTTGCATCCTCATAGCTTAGCTCCCACTTATGAGTGAGAACATCCAGTGTTTGGTTTTCATTCCTGAGTTACTTCACTTAGAATAATAGTCTCCAGTTTCTTCCAGGTTGCTGCGAATGCCATTAATTCCTTCCTTTTATGGCTGAGTAGTATTCAATCATATATATACCACAATTTCTTTATCCACTCATTTATAGTTTACATTCCCACCAGCAGTGTAGACGTGTTCCCTTTTCACCGCTTCCATATCAACATCTATTATTATTATTGTTATTATTATTATTATTGTTATTTTTAAAGATCAGATTTATTTGGAGAAAACAAAAAACCCACAACCCAAAGGATGGGATTTTACATCAAGACATCTCCCAGGTAATAAGTCTACAGATTACAAATCATTTTCATAGAAGATATTTTTGTACAAATTTTACATGTATTCAGGAGTGGGACATTAATCCCCATTTCTATTTTAATAGGGGGGACAAGGCAGGGGAGAGGGAAAAACAGTTTTGGATATAACTATTTGGAAGGAGAGTAGACATGAAGAGGGCAAACCCTAGCTTTTCATTATCTACAATCAATGGTTTTTCCTTTTTTTTAAAAAAAAAAAAAACCTTTCAATCTTCAACACTCTTTAAAACCCACTTCTTAGCTACTGGCCAATCCACACCAATTATTTAAATTCACTTGGTACACACCTTTGTCAACTGGGTAAATTATATTATGCCCACTGCTGCAGCACGCATAAACCAACACCCCTGCATGGCTGAACAGGGCCTAATCTAGGACTGATGGGAGACGGGCTTGCAAACCAAGATGACGGTGTCGTTTCTCTGCTAATACTGTCTACCAAGCCGATCCCTACAAAAATGCACATACAAGCAGGCAAGTTTATCTACTGTGTTGCAAGAGAAACCAGGACTTTGTTAAATAGTTCTCTCCATTACCATTTATTCTCTCAAGGGAAGCTTTAAAAAAAAATAATAAAGAAAAACAACACATTGGTCTGGCTACCTCATGAATCCAACAAGCATTGGTGTAGCATTTCAGTGGAGAAGGAAACGTGGGGGGAAAAACTCATCAAGGTTGTAAAAAAGGCTCCCAATTTAACTGTCCCTGTCCCTATTTATCCACCATCCAAGACCATCCATTATTCTAGAGCACTCTGATCTATAAAAGGGGTCAAAGCATCAGGAGCAGGCAAGGAGTGAGAACCAAAAGACATCAAGAAACCGATTTGCTTGAGAAAAGCAGCGATTCTTCCTTTCACAGCTCTCCATGGCTGAGAGAGAAAATGCCCAAGACATCATCTATGTGACTTAAGAGACTGCTTTTTGGGAGGTTAAGAGTAGCACGAAGAACTTAAGATGATGACAAGAGTCTAAGTTTTTAGTTTCAAGGTTTCAACAGAATGTGGATATATTCAAACTTTCAAAAAGGACAGTGTTTAGAAAGGGTAAAACTAGGACACAGAAAACACTGGGAATTACCACGACCCCCAAGTGCTTCCGGCTCCAGGAAATAACCATTCATGTGTTTGCTGGAGGTCACACAATTTTCCCCATTACCTGGTACAAAATGACTCATCACTTCCCAAAAGCTTCTTTTCAAACCACGATTTTCCCATTTATTTTGGTCCAATGCAGTCCTATTCTTTATGGCCTATAGTCTCACTCCCAACTACCCCCCTGGGGGGTTAAAAAAAAAATTCCCCCTAGGCTGGCCCCCAAAACTCAGAATTAAATAAGAGGAGGGGCTGGCAGCCTCCTGGAGACTAAAACAACTTGAGGCTAAATCTACCTTTCCAAGAGTGGAAAATGTATTCAGATAATGTTTTGAGAATTCATATATGCCACAATAGTATAAAAACTAAAAGGTAGAAATCTCACAATTTTCCTTCTACCTCCCTCCCCTACTGCCCAACCAGGTTCCAGACGTTATATCACTGTCATTACCATTTCTGCTAAATGGAGGCCCCTAGGCACTAATCACACTGGCAACTGTGTGGTGACATAACACACCACAACTCTTCCTCTAAAAAGCTGTAGTCCCTTTCTCTCTGGCTATATTGGCGATTCTCCAGTTACTTTAATACTTTAAAGGCTGCAGCAGCATGCAAAATAATTTCATTTTTTGTTTTTAAAAAAAGGTAAGAAAGGTCTTCAGGAGATGGTGAGTTTTATTTTGTCTTGTCTGGATAGAGGTTTTGATTTGCTCTCGAATGTTCCAGGGTGGAGAGAAACTAGGAGAAAGCACAGGATGTAGAGGTCTATTCGGCATAATCTTCTCCCTCGTTTTCATCTTCACCATCAACAGAGAGAGCAGCATACTTGCTTGCAGAACTGAACTTCGAAGCTGGATTTTCCTCAGGTTTCTTTGGCTCAGGTGCAGATCTGGAGTCTTGATCCTTTTTGCCATCTTTCCTATCTGACTCCTTCCAGTGGTCTTTGTTCCCTCCGTCTCCTGGTCCACGGCTAGAGGTCCCAGTTTGGCCTTTTGGGACATTCATCCCATCTACTTTATTTTTATCTTTCCTTGCTGGTCCTTCCTCAGATGGTTGAGCTGGAGCTACTTTTCCCCCACCACTTGTAGGGGATTGCTGCTCTGTGTCTGAGCTCTGAGATTGAGCTGGAGGGTTAGAACTTCGCTTCACCCAAGCATTCTCCTTTGGTGGAGGGGCTGGCATTACCTTTAGGGGCTGATCAGGTTTGGGAGGTTTAGAAGTTGGAGAGTGACAATCTTCCTCCTTATTGAGTGTTTCATTTTCTAGAGACTTCTCACTCTCTCTCCTTCGTGCATTTCTGCCAGATGTGGCGGAGGTCCCAGTCTGTGATGACTCACTTCCTGTCCTCGACCGTTCCCGTTCCTGAGTTTCTTCACTTCGCCAGCTTGGGTGTCTCTCCCGAGGCCGTCGTTCTAGTTTTGGCTCATCCAGCTGACGCTGCAACTTCTCTTGTTCCTTCTGTAGCCGTTCTTCTACTTCTCTTTCTCTAGCAACTGTGTCAACAGGCTTTGCCCCTCCAAAGATAGAAGCAGCTCGACTGGACTGGGAGGTACTAGCAGAGGAATCATCTTCCTTAGGAGTACTCCGAGGCTTTAGATTCAGTTTGGGTCTTTGAGGGGGACCTCTGTCATCGCGCCTATAATCATCCCGAGAGTAATCATCTCTGGAGCTCCACGACCGATCATCCCATCTGTCGTATCGGTCTTCATAGCGGTCCCCGCCTCCCCTGTAGTCATCATCCCTGCGATACCCACTGCCAAATGCTCTTCTGCCACTGCCTATCCGGGAATCATAGCCTCTATCATAGTCTCTGCTGCCTCGGTCATCATAGCGATCCCGGCCACCATATCGATCCATATCCCGGCGTGGGCCATCCCGATACCCATCCGGATACCCATCCCGATACCGGTCTGAATCATAATGATCTCGATACTTGTCTCCAAAGCTATCATCACCTCTTCTAGGTGGGTAGTCATCAAAGCTGTCTGTAGCAGGACGAGCCCTCCAGTCTGTATCTGTTTTGTCAGAATCCCGATTTCTATTACGGCCAAAAGAACGATCATCCCTGTCTTTATCCTGTGCTTGATCAGCAACGTCCACTCGAATTCTCCTGTTACCTAGAGACTCTTCATTGAGACTCAGGGCACTGAGCAGGGAATCCAGGTCCTCAAATTCAGCATAACCAAAACCTTTCAACCTCTCTGGATTGCTGGGTTCACGTGGTAAACGCACTGCACTGATATTTAATCCTCTAAATAATTCCTTAATTGACTCTTCTGTCACATCATAGGGTAGGTTCCCTAGAAAAGCAGTGTAGGGTGGCGATTTGGGAAGACGGCTTCGGTCGATATTGGGTTCCCGAGCAGCCCGTGGAGCAGTGGGAAGGATGGAACGGTCAATTGGAGGCGCCCTGTACACATCGTCATCATTACTGTGCCACGTTGTTGAAATATCTCCTTCCAGGTCATCCGTTTCATCAGCCCAGCTGACTGGTTTGGAAACATAGGTGCTTCCTCCACCAGTACCCCCATCCTCAGCCAGAAAGTCTGTTAGGGAGATAGTCTTCCCCTTCTTATTCTTCTTTTTTGCTGAGGCCGCCATGTTGGGAGAGGGAAAGAGAACGCAAAGGCACATCTATTATTTTTATTTATTTATTTTTGAGATGGATGGAGTCTTGCTCTTTCACCCAGGTCGGAGTGCAGTGGCATGATCTTGACTCACTGTAACTTCTGCCTCCCGGGTTCAAGCCATTCTTCTGCCTCAGCCACTGGAGTAGCTGGGATTACAGGCATGTGCCACCTCACCTAGGTAATTTTTTTGCATTTTTAGTAGAGATAGGGTTTCACCATGTTGTACATGCTGGTGTCAAACCCCGGACCTTAAGTGATCTGCCCAACTTGGCCTCCCAAAGTGTTGGGATTACAGGTGTAAGCCATCATGCCTGGCCAACAACTATTATTTTTTCATTTTTTGATTATGAACATTCTTGCAGAAGTAAGATGGTATCACATTGTGGTTTTGGTTTGCATTTCCCTGATCATTAGTGAAACTGAGCATTTTTTCATATGTTTGTTAGCCATTTGTTTATCTTGTTTTGAGAATTGTTTATTCATGTACTTAGCCCACTTTTTAATGGGATTGTTTGCCAATTTGTTTTGAGTTTCTTGTAGTTTCTGGATATGGTTATCTTTCAGATATATAGATTGTGAAGATTTTCTTTCACTCTGTGGGTTATATGTTTAGTCTGCTGACTGTTGCTTTGCTGTGCAGAAGGTCTTCAGTTTAATTAGTCTCACCTATTTATTTTTGCTTTTGTTGCATTTGCTTTTGGGTTTTTGGTCATGAACTTTTTGCCTAAGCGAATATCCAGAATGGTTTTTCCAATGTCATTTTCTAGAATTTTTATAGTTTCAGGTCTTAGATTTAAGTCCTATATTTATCTTGAGTTGATTTTTATATACAGTGAGAGATGGGGATCCAGTTTTATTCTACATTCGGCTTGCCAATTATTTCAGCACCGTTTGTTGGATAAGGTGTCCTTTACCCATTTTATGTGTTTGTTTGCTTTGTCAAAGATAAGTTGGCTGTAAGTATTTAGGTTTATTTCTGGGATCTGTATTCTGTTCCATTGGTCTATGTGCCTATTTTTATACCAGCACCATGCTGTTTTGGTGACTATGGACTTAGAGTATTGTTTGAAGTCAGGTGATGTGACACCATCAGATTTGTTCTTTTGCTTAGTCTTGCTTTGGGTATGTTGGCTCTTGTTTGGTTCCATACGAATTTTTGAATTGTTTTTTCTAGCTCTGTGAAGAATGATGGTGGCATTTTAATGGGAATTGAATTGAGTTTGTAGATTGCTTTTGTCAGTGTGGTCATCATCACAACAATGATTCTATTCATCGATGAGCAAGGGGTGCATTTTCATATTTTGCATCATGTATCATTTCTTTCAGCAGTGTGTTGTAGTTTTTCTTGAGGTCTTTCACCTCCTTGTTTAGATATATCCCTAGTTATTATTTCTTTAAAACTGCTGTTGTAAAAGGGGTTCAGTTCTTGATTTGATTCTCTGCTTGGTCACTTGGAGGGGTCTTTAGCGTCTTCTAGGTATACGATTATATTATCAGCAAACAGCGACTGTTTTACTTCCTCTTTAGCAATTTGGATGCCCTTTATTTATTTCCCTTGTTTGATTGATTTGGCTAGGACTTTCAGTACTCTGTTGAATGAAATTGGTGAGAGCGGCCATCCTTGTGTTGTTCCCCTGCTGAGAGTGAATGCTTTCAACTTTTTCTCATTCAGTATTATAAGGGTTTTTGTTGGCTGTGGCTGTGGGTTTGTGCCAATTTTGCTGAGAGTTTTAATCATAAAGTGATGCTGCATGTTGTCAAGTACCTTTTCAGTGTCTATTGAGAGGATCATGTGATTTTTAAATTCTGTTTATGTGTTGTACCACATTTATTGACTTGTGTATGTAGAACCGTTCCTGCATCCCTAATATGAAACCTACTTGATCATGGTGGATTATGTTTTTGATGTGCTGTTGGATTCAGCTAGCTAGTATTTTGTAAAGAATTTCTGCATCTGTGTGCATCAGGGATATTGGTTTGTAGTTTTCTTTGTTATTTCCTTTTCTGGTTTTGTTATTAGGGTGATACTGGCTTCATAGAATGATTTAGGGAGAATTCCATCTTTTTCTAGCATGTGGAATAGTGTCAAATGAATTGGTACCAACTCTTCTTTGAATGTCTGGTAGAATTCAGCTGTGAATCTTTCTGGTCCTGGAATTTGTTTTGTTGTAAATTTTTAAATTGTCTTTTCCATCTTGCTGCTTTTTGTTGGTCTGTTCAGGGTTTCTAATTCTTTCTGATTTAATCGAGGAGGGTTTTATGTTTCCAGGAATGTATTCATCCCCTCTAGGTTTTCTAGTTTATGCACATAAGTGTGTTCATAGTACCTTTGAATAATCTTTTGTATTTCTGTGGCGTGGTGGTAATAACCCCCATTTCATTTCTAAATGAGCTTATTTGGCTCTTCTCTCTTCTTTTCTTGGTTAATCTTGTCAATGGTCTTTGTTTATATTTGTATTATTTTGTTTCAAT
This sequence comes from Macaca thibetana thibetana, assembly GCF_024542745.1. NCBI lineage: Eukaryota > Metazoa > Chordata > Mammalia > Primates > Cercopithecidae > Macaca > Macaca thibetana. The sequence goes on along the minus strand of NC_065596.1, from coordinate 46,966,226 downwards.
TTCATTTAGTTCTGCTCTGATCTTGGTTATTTTCTCTCTTCTGCTGGGTTTGGCTTTGGTGTGTTCTTGTTTCTTGAATTTCTAAAAATAACCTTAGGTTGTCTATTTGTGCTCTTTCAGTCTTTTTGATGTAGACATTTAAAGCTATGGACTTTTATCCCGGCCCGCGGGATAGTCAGAGCAGGCCCTGGAGGAGGGGGTGGGAATTTGGGGAACAAGAGACACGAGAAATGGAGACAAGACAGTTCTCTGATCAAGTCTTGTTTAATGGCGGTAATGCACTGCCTTATATACACTTGGAAGGGAAGGGGTTGGGCTAAGGCGGAAATGATCTCATTGCTGAGGGCGTGGCCAGGTTAGTTTCGGTTTCTCCGGTCGGATGTCATGTTGCGCTTGCGCTACTAAGTAACAATTTTCCCGGGCGCGGGAAAAGTGAGTGAAGAAGAAGCAGGAAGAGCGCCATCTTTAATGAGGTATTAGTACAGGAGAAAAAAGGCAAATCTAGGGAGAAGGTGTGGGGTGGAAATGAATATAGCTCAGGCGTTTAATCCTCAATTATTATTCGCTATGGCCGGGGCGTGCAGCTCCGGACAGACTTTCAGCACACTCCTTGCATTATTCCAGATGTTTTGATAGGATGCATCACTACTGTTCAGTTCAAAGAATTTTAAAATTTCCATCTTGATTTCGTATTTGACCCAGTGATCATTCACGAACAAGTTATTTAATTTCCATGTGTTTGCATGGTTTTGAAGGTTTCTTTTGGAGTTGCTTTCCAGTTTTATTCTACTGTTGTCTGAGAGAGCACTTCATATAATTTCAATTTTCTTAAATTTATTGAGACTTGTTTTGTGGTCTATCATATGGCCTATCTTGAAGAAAGTTCCTTGTGCTGATGAATAGAATGTATATTCTATGGTTGTTGGGCAGAATATTCTGTAAATATGTCTTACGTCTATTTGCTCTAGGGCATAGTTTAAATCCATTGTTTCTTTCTTGATTTTCTGTCTTGACCTGTCTAGTGCTGTCAGTGGAGTACTGAAGTCCCTCACTATTATTGTGTTACTGTCTATCTAATTTCTTAGGTCTAATAGTAATAGTTATATAAATTTGGGAACTGCAGTGTTAGGTGCATGTATATTTAGTATTGTGATATTTTCCTGTTGGACAAATCCTTTTATTATTATATAATGTCCCTCTTTGTCTTTTTTAACTGCTGTTGCTTTAAAGTTAGTTTTTTTCTGATATAAGAATAGTTACTCCTGCTCACTTTTGTGGCCATTTGCATGGGGTATCTTCTTCTACCCTTTTACCTTAAGTTTATATGACCCTTTATGGTTAGGGAGTCTCTTGAGGGCAGCAGATACTTGCTGGTGCATTATTATCAATTCTGCAATTCTATATCTTTTAAGTGGAGCATTTAGACCACTTACATTCAATGTTAGTATTGAGATGTGAGGTACTTTCCATTCATCCTGCTATTTGTTGCCTGAATACCTTGGTTTTATTCATTTATTTACTGTATTTTTGTTTTATTGGTCCTGTGAGATTCATGCTTAAAGAGTTTCTGTGTTGATGTGTTTCCAGGATTTATTTCAAGATTTGGAGTTCCTTTTAAGAGTTATTGTAGTGCTGGCTTGGTAGTGGCAAATTCTCTCAGCATTTGTTTGTCTGAAAAAGTCTGTTATCTTTCATTTATTTATGAACTTTAGTTTTGCTGGATATAAAATTCTTGGCTGATAATTTTTTTTAGGAGGCTGCAGATAGATATGCATGCTCATTTGAGGTGTTCTTCCGTTATTGAAGATTACTAAAATCACATGTGTTGAAAAGCATTTGGGATTATTTACTTAATTGTTGAGTACTCATTTATTTTTGTATTAATTTGATACCATGTATAAACAACATATAAACATAGGTTTGAACATATACATATATGTGATACAACACAGATCATATACATGTGCACATAAAGATAGAGGGAGACAGAAATACTTTAGATTTTTGATTTTAAAACTTTAAGCATGGAACCCATATAACACTATTAAAAAATCAGTTTGATTTAAATTGTGCTTTTTTAAATAGAAAAGTTAGCATTTATCTGAGGAAGCCCTTGCTGAGTTTTAGAGAAAGTAGGTAGTAAATTTACATCTCAACGCAGAGAGAGAGAGAGAGAGAGAGAGAGAGAGAGGGAGAAATTTGGGTGTGTTCAAGGAAGATTAAAAATAGATGCCAAGGTAACAGAACAATGATAGAAATTTATAACAGGCTTTTATAAGAAGACCAATTTTATTGACATACATAGCTTTTATTTTGGTCTCTGTTTTCCAACTGTACTCCAGGAAACACACTACACAGGCTTCCTTAGGTGCTGGTGGGCCACTGCACATGCAGACAGCCCACTTTAAGGGAAGAATCAGGGGAGAAGAGATGCAGACCCCAGAATTATGCCAACATACAAAAGCCCAAGTCCAAGGTCAAACCACACACGTGAAATCTCATCACCTGTTTGACCCCGTTTTAAGTGTACTTTACTTTCTTTAATTTCTGCTCTAAAGCTTTTAAATAAACTTTCACTCTTGCTGTAAAACTTGCCTCAGTCTCTTCTTCTGCCTTATGACCCTTAGTTGAATTCTTTCTTCTGAAGAAACAAGAATTGAGGCTGCTGCAGACTTGTACAGATTTGCTGCCATTAATATACTTTAGTGCCATTCTACATGATAGAATATATATATTTTCTTACATTTATAAATACATATATACATGAAACACATATATGTATTCATAGAGACCTTGAATCTACATTCTTGCTGCACTTCATGTAAACAATCCAGGTATAAGACTCAAACTTATTTTGGGAATACACTGATCCCGTATGATTTCTATTTCATAAAAATAGGAAACAGGAGGGGGAAAATTATTTTTCAGAAGAGAACAACAGAACAACAGTTATTAAATTTTAGATGTGTTCATTTTTTTGAATTTTTTATTCACCTTCAATTTGGACTAAATGCTAAACTTTTTCCTGTCTACAAGTTTCAAAACTAACAGTTTCAGAATTTTCTTCCATTTTAATTCCATTTTGGTATATTATAAATAAAAACTGTGCTTTTATAATTTTATCATTTTTTTAAAATTACACTTTTAAGTTCTGGGATACATGTGCAGAACCTGCAGGTTTGTTACATAGGTATACATGTGCCATGGTGTTTTGCTGCACCCACTAACCAATCATCTACATTAGGTATTTCTCCTAATGCTATCCCTCCTCTAGGCCCCCACCCCCCAACAGACCCCAGTGTATGATGTTCCTCTCCCTGTGTCCATGTGTTCTCATTGTTCAACTCCCACTTATGAATGAGAACATACAGTGTTTGGTTTTCTGTTCTTGTGTTAGTTTGTTTAGAATGGTGGTTTCCAGCTTCATCCATGTCCCTGAAAAGGACATGAACTTGTCCTTTATTATGGCTGCATCAAATTCCATGGTGTATATGTACCACATTTTCTTTATCCAGTCTATCATTGATAGGCACTTGGGTTAGTTCCAAGTCTTTGCTATTGTGAATAGTGCCGCAATAAACATATGTGTGCATGTGTCTTTATAGTAGAATGATCTATAATCCTTTGGGTATATATCCAGTAATGGGATTACTGGGTCAAATGGTATTTTTTGTTCTAGATCCTTGAGGAATCGCCACACTGTCTTCCAAAATGGTTGAACTAATTTACACGCCCACCAACAGTGTAAAAGTGTTCCTATTTCCCCACATCCTCTCCAGCCTCTGTTGTTTCCTGACCTTTTAGTGATTACCATTCTAACTGGCGTGAGATGGTATTTCATTGTGGTTTTGATTTGCATGTCTCTAATGACCAATGATGATGAGCCTTTTTTCATATGTTTATTGGTCACATAAATGTCTTATTTTGAGAAGTGTCTGTTCATGTGCTTCACCCACGTTTTGATGAGGTTGTTCATTTTTTTTTCTCGTAAATTTGTTTAAGTTTCTTGTAGATTTTGGAGATTAGCCTTTTGTCAGATGGATAGATTAAAAGATGGATAGATTAAAAAGATTTGCAAGCTGAAACTAGATGACTTATGGAAACTTCTGGAGAAATCATAGCAACTTTTATATAAACAATTTTATGCCTGCTGATGTGTAGACTACACAAAAGGTGCACATGAACACTGGATTCAGACTGTAATTCAGAGAATTGTGTCAGATTGACATTGCAATTGGAAGATGCTTCAGAAACTCTAGAAAACCTAGTCTATAGACTGCTCCAGACATTACAAGTGAGCCAACATACAACTGAAAGTGTTAGAGCGATATTTGACAAACAAATTACTCTAATTAAAGCAGCAGTTGTGTGACTTTAATAAGGTTCCAGGATTATACTGTCCCTTTGCTGCTGTGACTTCCCTTTGCTCTTTTCTGATTCTCTTCATCCCCTTTTTCCATGGGATGTGACTTCTTAAGAATGAGCCTTCCTAGTCATGTAAGATCAGATGAAACATACAGCCACAGGGGTCTTCTACAATGCTTTCTCTGAGAGCTTTTGAAGAATTGGGGGCCAGGTGTGCTGGCACAGGCCTGCAATCCCAGCACTTTGAGAGTCCAAGGCAGGAGGATCACTTGAAACCAGGAGTTTAAGACCAGCCTAAGCAACAAATGGAGACCACATCCTTACTAAAAACATAAATCAAATTAGCCAGGTGCAGTGGTACATGCCTATGGTCTCAGATACTTGGGAGGCTAAGGTGGGAGGACAGCTTCAGTCCAGGAGTTCAAGGCTGCAGTGAGTACTCTCTAGTCTAGGTGACAGAGCAAGGTTGTTTCTCTTAAGACAGAAAGAAAAGAAAAAGAATGGGGTAAACAGGAAAGCCAAAGATCTCAGGCATCTCTGGATGATTGCTTGAACAGATTGTTTTTTCTTGGCTTCAAAACCTTTCAAGATGTATATTTCTTCATAAAAGAAAGACATGCTGATTGTAACTTTAGGTGAGCAATCAAAATCTAGCTCCTAAAACTGAAGTATTTTAACTCTCATTCTGATAATATTTATTTTCTGAGGCACAGAAGAAAGACAAGATTAGATCAATTGTTTTTCTGCCCACTCCATCTCTTCCTACCTGCCTTCTCCCCTTTAATCAAATGTATAAATACTAAGCCTCCAGAAACCTCTTCAGAGAGAACACAAGCCACTGAGGTTTTTTGCATCTCATGTTTTCCCTGGGTGCACCTTCAACCTCTGGCTCTATAATACTCAATTGGTCAAGACCCTTGCCTCAGTCAGTCACTCTGGATAACCACCATGAGTCCTGCAAAGCCCTTCAGGAATCTATTGCCTGCCTAGGTGATGTGTACCTAGGTGAGTGAGTTCTTCATGAGTCAAACACTCTTCTTCCTTTTCTGCCTTTCCCAACCCTACCACTCAGTGCTGTGTGCTCTCATCTGACCCCAGCTCTCAGGTTGTTTGTACTGGTCTAAGAAAGCAAGACCAGGAAGGGCAGATTGACAAAGAAGTAAGAGGCCTACAGCTGTGGAACATGGCAGGTGGGGCTGTCATTGCTCAAAGTCACACTCCCTGGGTGCATTTTATGAATTTTTCTGGATTTGGAATCTTTTCCCTGTGTGTCTATCTAGAAACTCACCCTCCTCCTACTTTCTTCTCATTACACTTTCTGTTTCTAGTGCACTTGTTTATGGCCAGAGAATGGCCATGCAAATAGCTGACAATAGAATAAAAATGACTTTTGTGAGACTTGGAACCTGGCCTTTCTTTTTTCCAAAAAAGATTGAGGTTTCTAAAAGCTAGCTTTTATGCAGGGCTTTGCAGTTGTGAGTGTAGTGTTAGGGAACAGGAGCATAGGTGAAGCATGAGACAGAAAATGAAATGCTGGCTGTGAAATCCTGAAAGGAAATGTGACAAAAATCATTTTTGAAGGTGGATGTCATTCAGCAGACCTTGTTAATTTTAGAGAGTCATCTTAGCAGATGAAGTGTAGGATGAGGTTAAATTATGGAGTTAGGTGACAGTGGGCATATACTTCTCAGCCACAGTTTTTTTTAATCTGTAAAAATGGTGATGGTGGCACTTAGGATTTTTTTGTCAGGACTGTAGCTACATGAAAAGCTCTTAGGATAGTGCCTGGTGCATAGTGAGTGCTGCTTCAGTGTGTAAGCTATTATCATTATGGGAATAGGCAAAAGTGCCACCCTAGCCATCCAGAGTGGGGAGGTACTTTCCAGTCAGAGTCCATTCAGGCCAGCTGGAGATGAAGCCGGTTAGTGGGGAAGCTTAACTTCCAGGAGTAGAAGAATTTAGGAGAAGTAACTGATGCACAACATTCTGTAAACATTCCCTTACCCAACAGTAGGAATTCTCAGAGTGAGTGTGGCTTCTGTGGCAATCATTATCTCCTGGGAATCTAAGAATGTGTCCTAGAGTGGAATGGCTTTGACGTAAGCCAAACCCAGAAATGGGCTTCAGGACTTTCTTGCAGATAGCATTGATCTTGAAAAAGAAAGCATTCATCTTGCTAAAGAATACCCTCTTCCGGCCCAGGCCAATTTTTTCTGTTTTTGTACTCTCCTAATTTTTAAGGTGTAAGGAGAAAGACTGAAAAATAAAATAATGAAGTACATGTATGAAATAACAGGGTAGAGTTGAGACTGGTATGTGTAAGTTAAGAGAAATCGTGTATAAATTTTGTGTGAACATAAAAATGATTTGTTGTTGCAAACAGACCTCTCCATATAAATAATACCCATTGCCTTGAGTGAATAGCAGACTCTATCACAAGAACACACCATCAGAGTCATGAGAGAATGGTTATTGTGGCTTCTTTAATTGGCAGGTTAGACTGAGAAAGTTCCTGAAGAGAAAGGGAGTTGAAGGAGAAGATGGGTGAGAGCAAGAAAAATGGGATGGTGAAAGGAAAAGATGGAAAGGAATGTTTACTGAGGGCTCATCAGGGACCAGGCTCTGTGACTAATGTCTTACACATGTTAATTTACTCTTCCACTGTCATTTTCTGATGCAGTAAGAGTCAGCCTTACACTGCAGATGAGGAAAGAGCCTGAGGGAGGTCAAATGAGTTTCCTAGGGTCATCCAGCCACTTCATAGCAGAGCTAGTATGTTTCACTGTGGTTTGTGCAGACAGAAAAGTGAGACATGTAAGGAAGGCAAAACGTATTTTTGTTGTGGGTACTGTTTATGAAAGTGACCTGTATGACACAGAATAATGGCCTCTTAAAAATCCGGGTTGGGTGCGGTGGCTCACGCCTCTAATCCCAGCACTTTGGGAGGTGGAGACTGGCAAACACGAGGTCAGGAGTTCGAGACCAGCCTTGCCAATATGGTGAAACCCTGTTTCTACTAATAATGCAAAAATTAGCTGGGCGTGGTGGCGGGCACCTGTAGTCCCAGCTACTTGGGAGGCTGAGGCAGGAGAATCATTTGAACCTGGGATGTGGAGGTTGCAGTGAACTGAGACCACCCCACTGCATTCCAGTCAGGGTAACATAAGTGAAATTCTGTCACCAAAAAAAAAAAAAAAAAAAAAAAAAAAAAAAAAAAAAAAAATCCACATCCTAACTCTTTGAACACATGCATTTACTTTTCTTGGCAAAAACACTGTTGAACAGTGGTGAAGTTGAGTATCTTGAGATGGAAAGCTTATTCTGGATTATCTGGGTGGCTCCCAGTTTCATCCTAAAGGTCTTTGTAAGTGAAAGAGAGAGGCAGGAGGGTCAGGGTGAGAATGATGCAGCCTGAGAGACTCCTCTGGCCATTGCTTGCTGTGAACATGTGTGACAAGACAAAATTACAACTAATTTAGTTATAGATGTAATTGGGTTTTATCTGTGATTTATGATTTGGTGCAGCTCTCCCTCTACAGATACAGTGATGACTCCCCCTGGGCAATGCAATAACAAAACAGTGGGTTTTGTCTAATGCGGATCAGTAAACAAAGCCGTAGAAATAAATTGATTGGTTAACATCAGAGTGCTTCAGGTCACTTTTTTTGGTAAAAGTTAAAGCAGAGGGGACTTCTTTATTATGCTCACTCAGGTAGACTAGAATCTTCTTTCTACAGAAAAATATGATTTGTTTTGAGAGCTATCTGTTTTGTTAAAATTTCAGTGGGAGTATACAGCATCCAGCCTGTGTGGCTCTATTTTGGAGTGTCTGTACTCTCACTTAGGTGAGAATATGATCAATACTTAATGAATGAGCATTAGTCTCAATAACCGTAATTTTGGGCTTCCATCATTTCTTTTTTTTTAAATTTCCTTTGTTTTTAAAAAAATTTTTTTTTATACTTTATGTTCTAGGGTACATGTGCACAACGTGTAGGTTTTGTACATATGTATACATGTGCCATGTTGGTGTGCTGCATTCGTTAACTCGTCATTTACTTTAGGTATATCTCCTAATGTTATCCCTCCCCCCTTCCCCCACCCCACAATAGACCCTAGTGTGTGATGTTCCCCTTCCTGTGTCCAAGTGTTCTCATTGTTCAGTTTCCACCTATGAGTGAGAACATGCAGTGTTTGATTTTCTTTTCTTGCGATAGTTTGCTGAGAATGATGGTTTCCAGCTGCATCCATGTCCCTACAAACACATTAACTCATCCTTTTTTTATGGCTGCATAGTATTCCATGGTGTATATGGGCCACATTTTCTTAATCCAGTCTGTCATTGATGGACATTTGGGTTAGTTCCACGTATTTGCTATTGTGCTGTTTTGGTTACTGTAGCCTTGTGGTATAGTTTGAAGTCAGGTAGCATGATGACTCCAGCTTTGTTCTTTTGCCTTAGGATAGTCTTTGCAATGCAGGCTCTTTTTTGGTTCCATATGAACTTTAAAGTAGTTTTTTTTTTTCCCAATTCTGTGAAGAAAGTCATTGATATTCTTAATGGGGATGGCATTGAATCTATAAATTACCTTGGGAAGTATGGCCATTATCATGGTATTGATTCTTCCAATCCGTGAGCATGCAATGTTCTTCCATTTGTTTGTGTCCTCTTTTATTTCATTGAGTCGTGGTTTGTAGTTCTCCTTGAAGAGGTCCTTCACGTCCGTTGTAAGTTGAATTCCTAGGTATTTTATTCTCTTTGAATCAATTGTGAGTGGTTGTTCATTCATGATTTGGCTCTCTGTTTGTCTGTTATTGGTGTATAAGAATGCTTGTGATTTTGGCACATTGATTTTGTAACCTGAGAATCTGCTGAAATTGCTTATCAGCTTAAGGAGATTTTGGGCTGAGACGATGGGGTTTTCTAAATATACAATCATGTCATCTGCAAAGAGGGACAATTTGACTTCCTCTTCTCCAAATTGAATACCCTTTATTTCTTTCTCTTGCCTGATTGCCCTGACCAGAACTTCCAACCCTATGTTAAATAGGAGTGGTGAGACAGGGCATCCCTGTCTTGTTCCAGTTTTCAAGGGGAATGCTTCCAGTTTCTGCCCATTCAATATGATATTGGCTGTTGGTTTGTCATAAATATCTCTTATTATGTTGAGATACGTTCCATCAATACCGAATTTATTGAGAGTTTTTAGCATGATGGGCTGTTGAATTTTGTCAAAGGCCTTTTTGCATCTCTTGAGATAATCATGTGGTTTTTGTCTTTGGTTCCGTTTATATGCTGGATTACATTTATTGATTTGCATCTGTTGAACCAGCCTTGCATCCCAGGGATGAAGCCCACTTGATCATGGTGGATAAGGTTTTTGATGTGCTGCTGGATTTGGTTTGCCAGTATTTTATTGAGGATTTTTGCATCAATGTTCATCAGGAATATTGCTCAAAAATTCTCTTTTTTTGTTGTGTCTCTGCCAGGCTTTGGTATCAGGATGATGTTGGCCTCATAAATTGAGTTGGGGAGGATTCCCTCTTTTTCTATTGATTAGAATAGTTTCAGAAGTAATGGTACCAGCTCCTCCTTGTACCTCTGGTAGAATTCAGCTGTGAATTCGTCTGGTCCTGTACTTGTTTTGTTAGTAGGCTACGAATCATTGCCTCAATTTCAGAGCCTGTTTTTGGTCTATTCAGGGATTCAACTTCTTCATGGTTTACTCTTGGGAGAGTGTATGTGTCCAGGAATTTATCCATTTCTTCTTGTTTTTCTAGTTTATTTGCATAGAGGTGTTTATTGTATTCTCTGATGGTCATTTGTATTTCTGTGGGATTTGGTGGTGATATCCCCCTTATCATTTTTTATTGTGTCTATTTGATTCTTCTCTTTTCTTCTTTATTAGTCTTGCTAGCAGTCAATCAATTTTGTTGATCTTTTCATAAAACCAACTCCTGGATTCATTGATTTTTTGAAGGGATTTTTTGTGTCTCTATCTCCTTCAGTTCTGTTCTGATCTTAGTTATTTCTTGCCTTCTGCTAGCTTTGAATGAGTTTGCTCTTGTTTCTCTAGTTCTTTTAATTGTGATGTGATGTTAGGGCATAAATTTTGGATCTTTCCTGCTTTCTCTTATGGGCATTTAGTGCTATAAATTTCCCTCTCACACTGCTTTAAATGTGTCCCAGAGATTCTGGTATGTTGTCTTTGTTCTCATTGGTTTCCAAGAACATCTTTATTTCTGCCTTCATTTCGTTATGTACCCAGTAGTCATTCAGGAGCAGGTTATTCAGTTTCCATGTAGTTTTGTGGTTTTGAGTGAGTTTCTTAATCCTGAGTTCTAGTTTGATTGCACTGTGGTCTGAGAGACAGTTTGTTATAATTTCTGTTCTTTTACATGTGCTGAGGAATCCTTTACTTCCAACTATGTGGTCAATTTTCAAATGAGTGTGATGTGGTGCTGAGAAGAGTGTATATTCTGTTGATTTGGGGTGGAGAGTTCTGTCGATGTCTATTAAGTCCACTTGGTGCAGAGTTGAGTTCAATTCCTAGATATCCTTGTTAACTTTCTGTCTCATTGATCTGTCTAATGTTGACAGTGGTGTGATAAAATCTCTCATTATTATTGTGTGGGAGTCTAAGTCTCTTTGCAAGTCTCTAAGGGCGTGCTTTATGAATCTGGGTGCTCCTGTATTGGGTGCATATATATTTAGGATAGTTAGCTCTTCTTGTTGAATTGATCCCTTTACCATTATGTAATGGCCTTCTTTGTCTCTTTTGATCTTTGTTGGTTTAAAGTCTGTTTTATCAGAGACTAGGATTGCAACCCCTGCTTTTTTTTTGCTTTCCATTTGCTTGGTAGATCTTCCTCCTTTCCTTTATTTTGAGCCTATGTGTGTCTCTGTATGTGAGATGGGTCTCCTGAATATAGCACGCTGATGGGTCTTGACTCTTTATCCAATTTGTCAGTCTGTGTCTTTTAATGGGAGCATTTAGCCCATTTCCATTTAAGGTTAATATTGTTATGTGTGAACTTGATCCTGTCATTATGATGCTAGCTGGTTATTTTGCTCAGTTGTTCCAGTTTCTTGCTAGCATCGATGGTCTTTACATTTTGGCATGTTTTTGCAGTGGCTGGTACCAGTTTTTCCTTTCCATGTTTAGTGCTTCCTTCAGGATCTCTTGTAGGGCAGGCCTGGTGGTGACAAAATCTCTCAGCATTTGCTTGTCTGTAAAGGATTTTTTCTCCTTCACTTTTGAAGCTTAGTTTGGCTAGATATGAAATTCTGGGATGAAAATTCTTTTCTTTAAGAGTGTTGAATATTGGCCCCCAGTCTCTTCTGGCTTGTAGATTTTCTGCCGACAGATCCACTGTTAGTCTGATGGCTTCCCTTCATGGGTAAGCCGATCTTTCTATCTGGCTGCCCTTAACATTTTTTCCTTCATTTCAACTTTGGTGAATCTGACAATTATGTGTCTTGTAGTTGCTCTTCTCGAGGAGTATCTTTGTGGCATTCTCTGTATTTCGTGAATTTGAATGTTGGCCTGCCTTGCTAGGTTGTTCTGCTTGCTAGGCTTGTCTTGCTAGGATGTTCTCCTGGATAATATCCTGCGGAGTGTTTTCCCACTTGGTTCCATTCTCCCCATCACTTTCAGGTACACAAATCAGATGTAGATTTAGTCGTTTCACATACTCCCATGTTTTTTGGAGGCTTTGTTCATTTCTTTTTACTCTTTTTTCTCTAAACTTCTCTTCTCACTTCATTTCATTCATTTGATCTTCAATCGCTGATACCCTTTCTTCCAGTTGATCGAGTTGGTTACTGAAGCTTGTTCATTTATCACGTAGTTCTCTTTTCATAGTTTTCATTTCTATCAGGTCGTTTAAGGACTTCTCTACATTGGTTATTCTAGTTAGTCATTCGTCAAATCTTTTTTCAAGGTTTTTAGTTTCTTTGCGCTGGGTTCGTACTTCCTCCTTTAGCTCAGGGAAGTTTGATTGTCTGAAGCCTTCTTCTCTCAACTTGTCAAAGTCATTCTCTGTCCAGTTTTGTTCCGTTGCTGGCGAGGAGCTGTGTTCCTTTGGAGGGGGAGAGGCACTCTGATTTTTAGAATTTTTAACTTTTCTGCACTGCTCTTTCCCCGTCTTTGTGGTTTTATGTACCTTTGATCTTTGATGATGGTGACATACAGAGGGGTTTTGGTTTTGGTCCTTTCTGTTTGTTAGCTTTCCTTCTAACAGTCGGGACCCTCAGCTGCAGGTCTGTTGGAGTTTGCCTGAGGTCCACTCCAGACCCTTTTTCCCTGGATATCAGCAGCAGAGACTGCAGAATAGTGAATATTGCTGAAAAGCCAATGTTGCTATCTGATCATTCCTCTGGAAACTTCGTCTCAGAGGTGTACCCAGCTGTGTGTGGTGTGAGGTGTCAGTCTGCCCTAGTTTGTATGTCTCCCAGTTTAGCTATTCAGGGGTCAGGGACCCACTTGAGCAGGCAGTGTGTCCGTTCTCAGATCCCAAACTCCATGCTGGGAGAACCCCTACTCTCTTCAAAGCTGTCAGACAGGGACATTTACATTGGCAGAGGTTTCTGCTGCCTTTTGTTTGGCTGTGCCCTGTCCCCAGAGGTAGAGTCTACAGAGGCAGGCAGGCCTCCTTGAGCTGTGGTGGGCTCCACCCACTTCAAGCTTCCTGGCTGCTTTGTTTACCTACTTAAGCCTCAGCAATTGCAGGCACCCCTCCCCTAGTCTCACTGCTGCCTTGCAGTTAGATCTCAGACTGCTGTCCTAGCAATGAGGGAGGCTCTGTGGGCCTGGGATACTCTGAGCCAGGGGCGGGATACAATCTCCTGGTGTGCTATTTGCTAAGACTCCTGGTAAAGTGCAGTATTATGGTGAGAGTGACTTGATTTTCCAGGTGTTGTGTGCCACTGTTTCCCTAGGCTAGGAATGGGAATTCCCTTACTCCTTGTGCTTCCTGGGTGAGGTGATGCCTCGCCCTGCTTCAGCTCTCACTTGCTGGGCTGCACTCACTGTCCTGTACCTACTGTCTGACATGCCCCAGTGAGATGATCCCCGTACCTCAGTTGGAAATGCAGAAATCACCTGTATGCTGTGTTGCTCATGCTGGAATATGGAGGCTGGTGGTGTTCCTACTCGGCCATCTTGGTGCCATACCCCCTCCTTTTTTTTTTTTAAGATGGAGTCTTGCTCTGTGGCCCAGACTGGAGTTCAGTGGCATGCTCTCGGCTCACCACAGCCTCCACCTTCTGGGTTCAAGTGATTCTCCCGCCTCAGCATCCCAAGTCGCTGGGATTGTATTGTGGGATCTGGCCAGCAACCCACAATGCAACAGGGCTCTTTCTTTGTTCCCAGGCAGATTGGCAGGTCAAGAAATAAAAGACGCACAGAGATAGTGAAAGCTGGGTCCAGCGGTGTCATTGCCTTATGGTCCTGTGATGCCGCCAATGCACTGGATATACCAGCATTTATTATTAAGTTTAGTGAGGGCGGGGTTAGGTTATTGAGGGATTTAGGGTCGTTTGATTCTGAGGTGAGATGGTCACATGGGGATGAAGTAATTCTTTAGCATAACATCAGTATGCAGAAGTAAAGAATACAGAGATAAGAATTTGCAACATAGTATGTGCATCAGCAATTTCTAACAGAGCCTTAAAACAGAAACACAGTCTATCCATATCATATGATTAGCAAGATACTAATCAGCAGTAACAGTTGCAGGAAAAGCTGGTTGCAAACAATCAATAGAAACAGGAAGTGAAGCTAGAGAAATGGTTACACCAAAAAATTCTCAGAAGGGAGTATGCCTTAACCCTAAAGAGACCTATAAGAGCCATGGCAAGATAAGGGTGTTTATAACCTTATCTTATCCGTATGAACAGGCGCCCCTCATGTGTCCATTTATAGGGTCTCCACAAGGGTTGCCTTCCATTCCCAGAGCTATGAACATCTGCTTTTCTGGGATAGGAATCTTGGTGATGTGAAACCTTCCTGACTACAGGTCCATTTATAGGCTCTCTGCAGGGGGAAGCACATCACGCGCTGTTCGCTCATTGTGGCAGCCCAACCTGGCATTGTCTTTACACAATCCTGCATGCAATTTTGTATTTACAATAATCAGGAGCATTTCATCTTTTATTCCATAGCAATGGTTTCAGGGGGTCTCCCTACAGGACTGCAGGTGGGCGCCACCACTCCTGGCTAATTTTTATATTTTTAGTAGGACAGGGTTTCACCATATGGACCAGGCTGATCTCGAACTCCTAACCTTGTGATCCGCCCGCCTTTGCCCCCCAAATTCCTGGGATTACAGATGTGAGCCACTGCCCCCGGCTCATAAACGACACATTTCTTTGAGTTTTTGAATTGCAGCCCAAGAGAAAGAATTTGATACTTGAAGAATGGCTGCACACAAATATTTGCCCACAAATAAAAATGTTCGTAGATTGCACCACATGAGAGAGACTACCAGTATGACTGTCAGGATGAAAATATCAAGAGTTTGGAATATGCACCTTAGGCAAGATACAAACCAACTACAATAGAATAGATCAAAGAAGAAGCCAGAAGAGTCTAGTCATTTTAACCAGGCAACACATTTGTTGATTTTTACAACTGAGTATCTATAATACCCGATGTATTTATCCATGTGCAACAAGAAGTGTCAGAAACTGTACAGGCTCCCCCGTTAAGCTGGTAGAGAGCAATTCTATTTTCTAGCATTGCATGCCTATGTTAAATTAAAACAGGGTGTGAGAAGAATAGGCAAGTATAGAAGTGGAAGCCTAAAAAAAACTCCATACATTTGAAGAAAATGTTGTGTTAAAGATGCAGCTAATGTCAGCCTTTGGGTGGACTAAAGGATCTCTTGTTATGTAAAAATGTGTGGGCCAGTTGTGGTGGCTCATGCCTGTAATCCCAGCACTTGGGGAAGCCAAGGTGTGTGGATCACCTGAGGTTGGGAGTTCGAGACCAGCCTGTCCAACATGTAGAAACCCTGTCTCTACTAAAAATACAAAATTATCCGGGTGTGGTGGCGCATGCCTGTAATCCCAACTACTAGGGAGGCTGAAGCAAGAGAATCACTTGAACCCAGGAGACGGAGGTTGTGGTGAGCCAAGATTGTGCCATTGCACTCCAGCATGGGAAACAAGAGAGAAACTGCATCTTTAAAAAAAAAAGTGTGGTTGATGTGATATATCTGACGCTATTAACTTACTCTCAAAAACTACTTCTTATGAAATCCTAAGTACAGCATTATTCTAGGAAGCAAAGGAGACAGGCATAAGCAAGGACAAATTAAGAGAGGTAAGAGTCTCATCATGATTGAGTCTTGTTCTGACATCTTGAGGAAAGCTATCCACAGTGTAAAGTCATCAACTTGTTGTGGTCGTTTGCAGTTTAAGTGTCTCTAAGTCATGGCGTTGAATATTTGGTGAGCTCTGAATGGCCCACACCTCTGTCAGGAGCATTTTCCCATGAAATTTACATTGAGTTGTCCACCTCCAACTTATATGGCTTCAAGAGTAGAGCTGTTCTTGTTCTTAATGATTTCATTGGAGAAAATTGAATTGGAAGAACTAAAAGAATTCAAGGTCCAGTCCATTTTACCAGTGGATTATAAATACTCAAAGATAATGAACAGTGATTCAATATCGTAACAGGTGTACTACAGTTTTTCTTTTCAACATAATTTTTCTCTATATAGGAGTCTATTTTACCAAAGATAATTCCGGTAGGATGAATTTGTTTGCAAATAGGTTGAGTCTCACCAAACTTGCCTAGATTATTTTCCTAAGTGCAGCAAGAGTAGTAATGGACCATAGAGGCTCTTTTTAAAGTTTGCTTGGTAGAAGTTTTATAAGAATCTCAGATCAAACTTTTAAAAACCTCTTGAGGCTAGGAAGCCAAACCAAGGCCAACTTTAGACTTTGCCTGCATTCCCTATGGGTTTATTCTATGTGTATTGTCAAATAGAACTTCCCAGTCAAAGCCTTGGTAATATAACCAATGTTTTCATATGTGTCCTGTTATAAAGAGGGTAGATTCTTACTGAACTTGTGCAAATAGCTTTATTACCATAAGCATATGAATATTCATGCATAGGTTCCCAATTCTGGGGCACTCAGATAGGGAGCAAAAGCAAATGTTTCAATTTTTGTTTACAAAAGTATACTTTACCAAATTGCTCTAAATTATAAATAGCTTCAAAGAGAAATTTCATAAATCTGGAGAATAAAACATTCAAAGAATCAGTGCATTTTCAAATAAAAAATTATGAAAACATTATCCTTTTGATGATTCAGTCCAATAAAATTGAGGTTTTTTTTCTTCTTTGTCTTGAATTTCATGAAGGTATCAGCCTGTTCATTAAAATTTTGAAAGTTCTCAGAGAGTACAGTGGTATGATCTTGAAGTTATCAGAAACTTGTATTCAAGAGTTGTCATCAGAGTCTTTTCCATATATCTTCTGGAAGAAAAAACAATTTTGGACTGTAGCTGATTGTAAATACTTCAAAGAAGAATCAAAGCAGCTGTCCTGGAATGACAAAGATTTAAAATGACTATGGTGAAAAATCTAATGAGATTTTTATTAGGTTTATTATGGTAAAGACACAGCTCACATAGAAATCTAGTAATCTAGTTACTTCTGTGCATATGACACTATGACTGATAACATACTCGATTTCCAGAAATTTCATATAGTTTTTTTAGAATACTCATTTTAAAATTTATTTTTATTTTTATTATTATATTTTATTTTTGCTTTTGAGACGGAACCTTGCTCTGTCGCCTAGCCTGGAGTGCAGTGGCACGATCTCAGCTCACTGCACGCTCCGACTCCCGGGTTCATGCCTCAGCCTGAAGCGTAGCTGGGACTATAGGCGCCTGCCACCACGCCCGCTAATTTTGTTTTTATATTTGTAGTAGAGATAGGGTTTCACCTTGTTAGCCGGGATAGTCTTGATCTCCTGACTTCATGATCTACCCGCCTTGGCCTCCCAAAGTGCTGGGATTACAGGTGTGAGCCACCTCGCCCAGCGTAGAATACTCATAGTATTAACATTCCCATAAATATTATTTAGAGAAGGTTTAGCATCACTTATCACTCATTTGAAAATGCTTTATATATATTTTAACATATCAAATAAGGTGGCTTTTCCATTTAGCTTCTGTTTCCCAACTGGATTACTGAGTTCTTGGTGTAGCCCATTAATACTTAGGGCCAAAAAAGGTATAGTCTTATGTATGTTGGAAAAGGTCCTTAGGTAATTCCAGTACTTCTAGCTGAAAATCATTGATTTAGCTTTAAGTTCTACCTATTACAACAAGAATTCTCCATCCTCTTTACATGTTTGTAGTGTCAGGGAAGACTTAAAAATTACCAGTGCCTGGGTCCCTCTCTAGACCTTTAAACTGGAACTCATGGGTGGGGGTTGAGTATCCACTTTTAAAATGTTTTCCAGTGATTCCAACGTGTGGTTTTATTTCCCATCATATTTCTCTGATTTCTTGTGGCCTTCACTTTTTTCTTTTTGAGTATCATGATTATTTTCAGGTCTCATTTCCTGTCCTAGGCTTTATGTCCCCTGGGGTAGGGACCTTGCCTTCTTCATTTCTGTATCTTTTTGGAACACATGAATTGGTCATCAGGAAAAGCTGTCAAGCACACATAGGTTGTGCTGTGAGTCTCGGGTTCACAGGTTAATCCTAATTTCTTTGTTCTCCACGAGGTCAGAGATTGCTTGTGATGAAGGGAGTGGTTAAGTCTGTAGTGCAGATGGTGGAGGGGAGTTCACCCTGTTTTTAGGCGTAGCATTGGAACTAAGAGTTTTATATCTATATGGGTGAAAGGGTAGGGTGGTGTAGGAAGACAGTTCTAATTAGGATGGAGGAATTATACTAGGAAATAGAGGTAAAGGAAGTGAGAAGGATTAGTAAATAGAAGAAATGTGAAGTTACCAAATAGGCTAGAGTAGACTCCTGGAGATTCTTGATTAAGTGAATTAACTAGATTTTAGAAAGATAATGAGGCAGTCATTTGCAAGGAACGTTTCAAAGTCTGGAGACAAGAAGTCAAGCAATACTTTGAGAAGTGTTTGAGCTTTGTGGGAATGGAGAGAATTACACTATTGAGAGATGTGAAAAATAATGAAGAGGGTTTCACAATGTGATACTGTGTTTCTCATTTGAATCTGAGAAACAAACGAGCAGAGGCTGGAGATAACTATGTCTAAAAGACAGCAGGGTACAGGGAGCAGGCAGTCGGCCCTGCACAAAAAAGGACAAGAGAAAGGCCATCATACCTACCAGTCTTCCTGAAATACAGAAATGACATCATGGCTGCTATATCGGATTAAGCCCAGGATAGATCTCCTATTCCCGAAGGAGCTGTCATGGAAAGAAAAGAGAAGATGGAATGGAGGTGATGTTATTTTACAGGGGGGAGCCTCAGGAACAAGGATGTAACATGAGGTACTCTATAATTGTTTTTTAAAGGAATACATCATTTCTGTTGGAAAGTTGATGGGAGATGATTATGTTCTTGCAGTTTTTTTCCCCCTCTCACCATGTTTCTAGGTTGGTGATCAGTCCTCTGCCAATTCTCTACTGCACTCAGATAGTTCAGAAAACTTTCAGATGTGAGGAAGGCTGATTGCTACTTTCTGTGTCATTAGAACTTTCTGCCTTTCCACCTTTTCATGGTTGCATCTTTTTCTCAGAGTCTCTGTTGTGGCAGCCATGAATGAGACCCTGCCAGGTCTCATTCATTGGAACTAAGAGTTTTATATCTATATGGATGAAAGGGACCTGATTGACAGAAGGCCCAGGTCAGTGCATTTCAAATTCACCACCTCCTTTGTACAGAAATCTTCCTTCCCACAGGCTCCCAGCAAGAGTGTGAAAGCAAGCCTAGTTCTCTGAGGCTCTCTTTAACTCTAATGAGTGGCTGGTTGGAGGACTCCCTATCAGCCTTGCAAAAAGTCTCTTAGAACTGCATTGTAACCTAAAATTTCTTTCTGTTTCTTTTTCAGAGTAGTCAGCTTTGCATAGCTGTCTGTGGGTTCTCCCACACTACCTTCATGCCTGCCCCACATTCCCTCACAAGTGCCTTCCCTGATAAATTATCTTGTATGTCTAATCCCATCCTGGATTCATGTCAGTTGGTAAAAACTAACATAGCAGGCTTGATTCTTTGCACTTAGCTTTTTTCCTTTCTTTCCCACAAGCAGTCAGTCACCATGTCCTAGTGTTTTATGTGTTACCTCTTTTTCTATATATATATGGAAACAGTTAGCTACTGTTGAGGGGCATGTCCTGTGTGCCAGGCCGTGTGCTAAATACTTTACTTGTACCTCATTTAATTCACACAATAATCCTGTTAGGTAGACATTATTTCCATTTTGCCAATGAAAAGACAGAAGCTTAGAGTAGTGTGAAAACTTTCCTGGTGTCATATGGCTAGTAATAGGTGGATCTGACATTTGATTCTAGGACTATTTGACCTCAAGGCTAATGATGATGGAAGTAATATAGCAGCTGACATTGGTTTGTCTGTGTGTGTCATCTTGTTTCACTGACTGCCTTAAACATTTAAAAGAATGGTATGAAGCAAGCTCTCTCATTGCAATTTTCAGGTGAGGAATCAGAGATTCAGAGAAGTTAAGAGTCTTGTGCAAGAAATTTATAACTGTAAACTCTTACATTAAAAAAGAAGAAAGATATCAGATCAACAACCTACATTAATACTTCAGGATATGAAAGAAAAACAAACTAAACCCAAGCACAGTGAATGAAGGAAACAATAAGGATTAGAGTGGACAAAAATAAAATGGAGAATGGAAAAAGAATAGAGGAAATTAATGAAACCAAAAGTTGATTCTTCAAAATGAAATCAACAAAACTGACGACCATCAACTAGACTGACTAAGAAAAAAAGAGAGAAGATTAAAATTACTAAAATCAGACATGAAAATGCAGTCTGACCATGGTGCATCATGCTTTAATCCTAGCACTTTGGGAGGTCACAATGGGAGGATTTCTTGAGGCCAGGTGTTTGGACCAGCATAGGTAACCAGGGGAGACCCTGTCTCTACAAAAACAAAACAAAACAAAAAAAAACAAAACCAACGAGCTGGGCATGGTGGCATGCATCTGTAGTCCTAGTATCTTGGGAGGCTTAAGGAGGAGGAGAATTGCTTGAGCCAGGAGGTTGAGGCTGCAGTGAGCCATAATCACACCACTGTATTTCAGCCTGAACTGGCCTACAGAGTGAGAGCCTCTGTTCCAAAAAACAATACAAAACAAAAACAAAAAACAAAAAAAAAAAAGAAAATGAAGCAACTACTACCAATTCTAATAAAATAATGATTATGAAAGTACTATAAGTAATTGTATGCCAATAAATTGGATAACCTCGATGAAATAGACAAATTCCTAGAAAAACACAAAAATATGAATAGAACTATAATCAGTAATGAGATTGAATCAATAAAAGCATTTGATGAAATTCAGTATTTTTTCATAATAAAAACATTCTAACTAAGAATAGAAGGAAACCACCACAACATAAAGACAATATGTGAAAAACCCAATGCTAACATCATATGCAACGGAGAAAGACTGAAAGGTTTCCCTGTATGAGCAGGAACAAGACAAGGATGCTGCTTTTGACATTTCTATTCAACGTAGTATTGAAAGGTCTAGTCAGAAAAATTAGGCAAGTATTTAAAAAAAGATATTCAATTTGGAAGAAAGGAGTTAAATTATTTCTGTTTGCAGATAACTTGAACTTGTATGTAGAAAATCCTAAAGGTGGAACAAACCTATTAGAATTAATAAATGAATTCAGTAATGTTGCACAATACAAAATCAACATTCAAACATAAGTCATATTTCAATACACTAACCATGAACAATCTGAAGGGAAATTAAGACAAAAATTTAATTTCTATTAATATCAAAAAGAATAAAATATTTAGGAATAAGTTTAACCAAAGAGGTGAAATGATTATACCTGAAATCCACAAAATATTACTGAAAGAAATTAAAGATGACATCAGTAAATTGAAAGACATTTTATTTTCATGAATTAGAAGACTCAATATTGTCAGGAGGACAATGCTACCCAAAGTGAGCTGCAGATTCAATACAATACCTATCAGAATCTCAGTGTCATTTTTGCAGTAAAAGAAAAATCTGTCCTAAAATTTATATTCAATCTCATGACTCTAAATAGACAAACAACTTTGAAGAGGAAGAATGAAGCTGGAGGACTCACACTTCCTGATTTTCAGCATTTACTACAAAGCCCCAGTAACGAATACAGTGTGGTACTGGCATAGAAGAGGACATAGAAATTAATGAAATAGAACAGAGAGCCCAGAAAGAAATACTTGCATATATGGCCGAATGATTTTCATCGAGTGTGCCAAGATCATTCAATGGGGGAAAGGACAGTGTTCTGACGAAATGATATTGGGCAAGCTGTATATCCAAGGGCAAGAATGAGTGGAACCTTTACCTAACACCATATACAAAAATTAACCCACAATAGATCAAAGATCTAAATGTAAGAGCAAAAACTCTACAACTCTTAGAAGAAAACATAGGAGAAAATCTTCATGATATTGGATTTCACAATGATTTCTTGGTTGTAACAACAAAAGCATAGGCAACAAATGAAATGGATAAATTGGATTTCATAAAAATCAAAACCTTTTATATACCGAATAACATCAAGAGAGCAAAAAGACAACCCATGAAATGAGAAAAATATTTGCAAATTATAAGTGTGATAAGAAATTAATTTCCAGAATACATGAAAACTACAAGTCAAAAACAACAAACATTCAATAACCCAATTAAAAAATGAACAAAGGATTAAAATAGTTTTCTCCAACGAGGATATACAAATATATAATAAGTCCATGCAAAGTTCCTCAGCGTCACGAATACTTAGAGATATGCAAATCAAAACCACTATGTGACACCACCTCACATATTTTAGGATGGCTTTGATAAACAACAATGACAGCAACACAAAGCAACAAGTGTTTTCAAATAGGTGGAAAAATTGGAGCTCTAGTGCATTGCTGGTGGGAATGGGAAATGTTATAGCCACTGTAAAAGATGGTGTGGCTGTTTCTCAAAAAATTAAACAATAAATTACCATTTGATCCAGCAATTCCACTTCTGGACATGCTCCGTATAGAATTGAAGGAAATTTGAACAAATATTTGCACATTGATGTTCAGAGAAGCATTACCCACAATAGCCAAAAAATGGAAACAACGGAAAAGTCCATTGAAAGATAAGTGGGTAAGCAAATGAGGTATGTCTATACATCGAAATATTATTCAACCATAAAAAGGAATAAAATTCCAATACATCGTGCAAAAGGATGAACTTTCAAGATATTATGCTAACTGAAATAAGTCAGACACAAAAGGATAATAAATATATAATTCCATTTATAAAAGATAGAATAGCCAGTTACATAGAGACAGAAAGTAGAATGCTGGGTTCTAAGGGTTATGGGGAGAAGGAGTGAGAGTTACTGTTTATTGGGTACAGAGGTTTAATATGGTAAAAGGAAAAAGTTCTGGAAATGGATAGTGTGATGGTTACACAACACTAAATTGCACGCTTAGAAATAGTTAATGATAAGTCTTATATTAGATACATATGAAGTGTTCAGTAGTCTTACCCTCTCTATAAATATACACTTTTTGGCATTGCCCCTTTCCTGCCATGCAGAGCCCCAGAGGTGAATCTCCCTATTTCTCCAAGTGTGCATCACTCACTGTCCTCTGTGCTGTGTCCCACGTGCTATGCCCACAACCTCATACAGCCAGTGATTTCAGAGCCAGGACACAGCTCAAGAGTCTGCCCCAAGGCTCCCTCTCTTCTTATTTCCCTGCAGCCTAGGCTTCACTTCAACTGGCAGCTCGATTTATCCGAATTCAGGACAGGCCACCAGGTCTCTTTCTCCATCATGCTGGTCCCACCCCAGGTGGAGTCAGGCAGGGCGTCACCAGAGGAGCCCGGAGCAAAGCAGGGAGCAGTCTGAGTTGCTCCTCCCTCATGCAAGGGCCTTCCTCCTCTTATTTGGAGGAAAATGTGAGCTTGTTTCAAAGCCTCAGATGTTCCTTTTAGCTCAGGGAGTAGGTAAAAGAAAACAAAGATGTGGCAGAAAAGGATGTGTCGGTGACAGCGAGAAGCAACTTGATCTTGAGGACTCTCCTTCTTGTCCCTCTGTGAAGCCTCTTCCACCACGTAGGGCTCAGGGCTGACAAAGCCCCCTCCCAACCTTTCTCAGGCTGGACACAAGGTCAACCATGAGAAAACAGTAAAACAAGGAGAAGATAGTCTGTAGAGACAAATTGGGAGGGTTCAGGAGGAATTTAGGATTTGCTTCTGCCCATGGGACACAGGCTGGGAATAAAAATGTTTTCCTGACTCTTCTCTGAAAGCCAGATAGACTCCACCTAAAACTCTATTGCCAATGATGCAGGATCCACTTACCAGAGACTTTGATTTTCTTGAATGTGGAAATTTCCCTGCCAGTGGCTGAGTTACGAGCAGAGCAACCATAGAGCCCACTATGCTCTGTAGTAATTTGGAGGATAGAGAGCTTATGTCCTGATTGCTGAAGCTTCCCATCAATCGTCCAAGAATACTCTGCTGGTGGGTTAGAGTCCGCGAAGCAGTACAAGTAGAGGTTTTCTCCTGAATGGTAATAGGTGAACGGAGGGAAAATGCTGGGGAAGTCTGGACCATCTGGAGTAAAGAGAATAAAGCCACTGGTGATGTCATCCGAGGGAAGGGGATGCTCCTGGTCTCTTAAAGGGATACAGTGTCACTCTGAGCCAAGACACACCCTCAAGTCCCCAGCCAAACCCCCTCTCTGTTCACTGAGATGAGGCCTAAGGTTCTCAGGCTTAGACCCATCACAGGCTGTAGACCCCAAGTCTCCCATGACAGGAGCATCCCCTCCCCTTATATTCTTGGTTAAGGCTGTGCCTACCCAGGTTTTCCCAGGGCAGGGAGTCATGGCCAGCTCAGGTGTCCAGAAATAAAAGTGTCTGTACTTGGACCTGAGAGAGACTGAGATGCCTGGCCTCTGGTCGTTTGTATTTAAGCTCGTGACCTGACCACAGAGGAACCAAAGGTACTCACAGAGAACATTCAGGGTGACAGGGTCACTGAAGATGCTACCAAATCGGTCCCGTATTTCACATTCATAGGGTCCCGTGTCATTTCTTGTGACATTGGCTAGAATGAGGATCCTGTTTTCACCGGGTTGCTTTAGCCTGGAACTGACCGGGAGGCTCTGACCATTTACCCACCACACATAGGTATGGTTCTGAGTCTTAGGTTCACAGGTTAAGGCTACAACATTCTTATTCTCCATGGGGTTGAAGTTGTTGCTGGTGATGTAGGGCTTGGGCAGCACCGCTGTGTGGATAACAGAGAGAAGATTGTCCTGTGTGGCACCTTTGATTCCTCCACAGACATCCTTCAATCAGAGTTGGCATCTCCCACCTCTCAGCCCTCCTGAGTCCTTGAAAGTCAACAGCTGGCACGTGTGTCAGGAGACAGATGCATGATGACCTAAGGGCTCAAAGACTGTGAGGCCACCTGCTCTGTCTTAGGGAAGCACAGACTTTCTCAAGTGTGAATTGAGCAGCAGTGTTGGGTCATGGACAGACACGTGAGTGGGAGTCACAGCCCCTGGTACCCCTCCCAGTCCCTCTCTAATCAACTGACTGGCTGGCTCACCTTGGGTTCCTTACCTGGAATGTGTAACTGCTGGATCTCTTCCAAATTCCATCCTACTTTGCCCCGCTAGATGTGATTTCTCTGCAGCTTCCATTTCCAAGGACATTCTAGAGATGAGTAATAATGGGACTTCCCATTGTCCCGAAACCCTGAAGATACTGAGCAGCCTGGCCTGGGACTGGATGTTTCAGCAGAAATAAGACAGGGGAGACCAGAGTCAAGCCTGGAGGTCAGTTCAGTCATCAGGCAGTGGAGGCACAAGGTGGGGCAGTTTTCTACAGGTGTTTCATGATGACTTACTTGAGCCAGTGACCTCCAAAGATAGAGCAGAGTGCAAGGAATGATCTAGAAAGAGTGAAGGGGACAGGCAAGAGCTGGTGGCTTTGGAGTAGAACCATGTTCCCTGTTCTGGGTTCTTTAAGTTTTCCCCTCCTTCTGCAGAGGACAGGTGAGGACTATGTGGATCTTTCCAGAAATACATGTGGATATTTGCAAATACAGAACTGACTGGTGGAAAGGGTGGCAATGAACTGCTGGAAATCTGGTCCTCATGGACCATGTGTGTTTGATGGATATGAGACAAATTTGGGGAGAAGTTTTGCAAATATTTTCTTCCATTGGACACTCTACTCTCTGATTCCATGAGTTTGACTACTCTAGGGACTTCATGGAAGTGGATTCCAGAGTGAATTTGAGAAGAGACTGCTGGTTTTCAGAAACTGGGAGTGGGGAGAATTAGAAGTTGTTCATGTGTATGCAGTTTCAGTTATGCAAGACGGGGAGGTTCTAGAGATCTGCTGTACAGTTTGATGCCTACAGTTCACACAGATTGAGTATTTCTTATGCATAAGACTTAGTACAAAAAGTGATTTTTT
>NC_065596.1:46865863-46939682 GCF_024542745.1 Macaca thibetana thibetana | reverse complement strand
GCAAAGGCATAACAATGATACAATAGACTTAGGGAAAAGGGTGGCAAAGGGGTGAGGGATAAAAGACTACAAATTGAGTTCATTGTATACTGCTCAGGTGATGGGTGCACCAAAATCTCACAAATCACCACTAGAGAACTTACGTAATTAAATACCAAATCCACAAAAACCTATGAAAATAAAAGATTTTAAAATAAAATAAAATTATAAACATTTAAAAACATAGTTCCTAAAAAATTCTTCTAAAATGGAAAAAAAAAAAAATGTTCCTGAAGGTCATGTATCAGAAACTCTATTATGTTACCTCTTAATGCGTATATATGAGCCGACTTGCTCAACTTCTGAGAACTTATCGGGAAGCTGCTGATCACCTGTTGCAGGTGTTTTCTATCTATTGTAAGACTGTATTTCCCTGGCACTACCTGCAACCAATTACTACTTTAGAGAGAGACAGTTAACAACCACCTGACTTGACCATCACCTGGTGATGTTCACTTGACATCTCTAGTGTGGGGGAGTGGAAGGATCTCTCCTGCCCTGCACACATCTGACCAGCTACCTACTCTAACACTTTCAGATTTTCTTTCTTTTTATTTTATTATTTTTTTTAAGACGGAGTCTCGCTCTATCACCCAGGCCGGAGTGCAGTGGTGCAAACTCAGCTCACTGCAGCCTCTGCCTCCCGAGTTCACACCATTCTCCTGCCTCAGCCTCCGGAGTAGCTGGGACTACAGGCGCCCGCCACCAAGCCCAGCTAATTGTTTGTATTTTTAGTAGAGAAGGGGTTTCACCGTGTTACCCAGGATGGTTTCGATCTCCTGACCTCGTGATTCGCCCGCCTCAGCCTCCCAAAGTGCTGGGATTACAGGCGTGAGCCACTGTGCCCGGCTTCAGATTTCTTATTGTCAGATTTAAAGTAGGACAAACAGCTGATGTTTCTGGCTTTTGATTTTTTTTTTATTTTATTTTTTTTTACCAAAAGTATCCCCCCAAATGAAACTAATAAGCCTCAACCAACATTATGGCTTACCCAAGCATGTATGAGACATCTCCAAAGATGTGAAGGAGCAATTCAAAAACTCAAAAATCACACAAACATCAAAACAAATAAGGCTGGTCCCCTCATCAGAAATTAAATCCAGGATGCAGCAGTAAAAGCATAAAATTTTTAACTATTCGATGACAAGGTAAAGTGGCTTTTATTCTTATTTTCTCAGAGGATCTAAGGCAAGCAGTTTGAGCTTACAAAAAAAGCTTAACTTTGTTTTAGGTCAGATTTTTGCTCTGCAATTTACTCAAAAGAAATTTTAAAGCTAGCCATAACACTATTGGGTGTCTTTATTTGAAATTCAATCCTCTGATCAACCACTTGGAATAAGAGAGCTCTAAAATATTTTTTAACTTAGAGGTCTCAATTTAAAAATCCATCTTCTGGCCATGGACTATTAGAATTTCCAGTGATGTATTGATTCTAAGTGACTCAATCCAACAGCCTCTTCAGTGAAAAACCAATCCCAGTGATCTTTTCCCCCACCCCAACAAAATAAAATATGTACTCTCAGGAACAGGCTTAGGATAGCAAAAGACTCTTCTTGCCACAGTCCTATCGAATCAACAAGACTTGGGGTGGCAAAAGTCCATGATGGATGGGACTTCTTATGACAAGCCCTCCTGGGAGCTTAACACATTTGGAAAACAAAAGAAAATATAAAAAACCTCAGGCACTCAGGGGTGGTAAAGTAGGTGATGGTTCTCTCTCCTTCCCCTTTTTAGGCTCTTCTGTGTATAATAGGACCAGAATCGCCCTCACTAAAGCCCATAGCATTAAAGATTATACTGGGACCTGTTGCTCTTGCATATGAGGTCAGGAGATTGAGATCATCCTGGCTAACATGGTGAAACCCCGTCTCTACCAAAAATACAAAAAAAATTAGCCAGGCATGGTGGCGGGTGCTTGTAGTCCCAGCGACTCAGGGGGCTGAGGGAAGAGAATGGCGTGAACCCAGGAGACGGAGCTTGCAGTGAGCCGATATCGCGCCACTGCACTCCAGCCTGGGTGACAGAGTGAAACTCTGTCTCAAAAAAAAAAAAAAAAAATTCCTCCCAATTCTTCCCAAACCTCTACGTCTAGGTTACCTTCTTTCGGGAATCATGGGTTAAGTGATACAATTTGCATTAGGTCCCTTAATTGAGCCTGCAAAACCGAGGCTTCAGTGGCTTTAAGCAGCTGTTTGAATGCTTTTAGATACTGCTTCTGTTATGCTGATAACTGTTGTCCCGAGATAAAACCCTACCCTGAACAATTCCCTCGAACTTGGAGATCCCAAGTGGGCACCGATGACCTACTGACCTACTGACTTATCGGCTTACTGGCTTACCAACTGCACAGTCTTCACCTTCGTTTTCGAGGGTTCTGTCGCAATTATTTGCAGCTATACCTCAGACCTGGACACCAACATGCCAGGTCCTCACATGGGGCACCTACTGTCTGGGCCCGACCAGCAGACCCTGACCCAGCAATGGATGAACAAATACACTCAGACACAAATATCCAGTGAAAGAGCAGGCTAGGTGGCCCTGTCACTCACTGGTACCAAGAAGGGTGCTGTAAAGAGTTAACAGCAGAGGCCCTGATCAGCCAGGGAAGTTCGCATTTATTTAGTACAGATTAAATGACAAAGGTCTTGAGTAAACACCACTACAAGGTAATTGACATTGCCAACCTCCTGGAGAGTAGTTCCCCCAGCATGTTAGGTTGGGCGCGGTGGCTCAACCCTGTAATCCCAGCACTTTGGGAGGCCGAGATGGGCGGATCACGAGGTCAGGAGATCCAGACCATTCTGGCTAACACGGTGAAACCCCGTCTCTACTAAAAAATACAAAAAACTAGCCCGGCGCGGTGGCGGGCGCCTGTAGTCCCAACTACTCGGGAGGCTGAGGCAGGAGAATGGCGTGAACCCGGGAGGCGGAGCTTGCAGTGAGCTGAGATTCGGCCACTGCACTCCAGCCTGGGCGGCAGAGCGAGACTCCGTCTCAAAAAAAAAAAAAAAAAAAAAAAAAGATTAAATGTTGGTTTTAGGACCACCTGAGTAAACAAGATATTTAGATAAACTCCTCTACATTCCTGTGTATCTATGCCCTAAGCTTTTAAGATTATTCAGCTGCCTTCAGCCAAACCTTTTACTGAAGCTATGCAAACCCCCAGACTTCCAAGAAGGTTTGTGACTATTTCCTATAACTATCTTTATAATTTTTCTTCTAAAATATTTCCCACTACCTTGACTAAAGTCCCACAGTTGAGAAGACAGGGAAGGGCATCAGACAAGCAAGAAAAAATTAGAACAAGTTTGGCCATAAGAAAGTAAAATGTTGGTCAGGTCTTTCAACACAGATTAAAAAAAAAAAAAGGAGATTAGGGCCATGCTATGAGGACACTGAATGGCAGACTACGTAATGGGAACTTCAACCCACAGATAAGAGAAGTCACTGGAAAGCTTTGAGAAGGTCACAAACATGACAAACAGCATTTCCAGGAAGATTACTCTGATCAGTATTAGGCAAGATAAGTTGGGAAATGATCTTCAACTTTGGACACTTAATAGAAATATCTAAAAGATCTATATTTCTTTTCTTTCCTTTTCATGTTTAATTTTGAAATAATTTCAGACTTTCAAAAATGTTCCAAAACTAGGCAAAGTCCTCATATGCTTTTCATTCAACTTCCCCAAATATTAACATTAAAGATAAGCACCTAATAATCAAAATCAATAAATGATTATTAACATTGTAAAATGAATGCCTGTACAGACCTTATCCAAATCCCCTCTATCTTCTGACTAATGTCCTTTTACTGGATGAGGATCCAATCTAATATCATGTATGGCTCTTCATTGTACTGTTCTCTCAGTCTGCTTTAATCTGGGAGAGTTAGGATTTACCTTTAAGACCTTCACATTTTTGAAGAGTATTGGTTAATTATTTTGTAGAATGACCCTCAGTTTGGACTTTTCTAATATCTTCTCATGATTAAACTCAGGTTATACACTTTGTACAAGAATACCACAGGGATGATGCTGCACCTTCTCCATCCATTATATTACAAGGCCCTAAGATGTCATTATCTCTGATTACTGGGGATGTCAACTTTAATCACTGGGCTAAAGTTCCTCCACTGCAAAATGACCCTTTTCCTTGAAAGCATTTTTAAACAACCAATACCTGGACCACAGCACACATCAGCCAAATCAGATACACTAGCGGGATGGTACAGGCATTGGTAGGCTTTAAATGACCTACAAGTGACTCTAATCAGTATCCGGAATTGGAAACCTATGACTTAGACAGTGAAGATTAGAATCCTGAAAATCAGCTAGGAGAATATTCCTAAGGCTTCCCTTTTAAGAAAAAAAATCTAATTCTAAGCAAAAGCAAATACATCTGGATTTTGGCATGGACATATGGTAGAGAAATTGAGGAAAAATAGAAATCACCTGATGGGGAAACAGATGAGTGAGTAGACTGCAGTCCAAATAAAAAAAAAAAAAAAAAAGCAGAATTACTTGCTTGTAATTCCAGCATTTTGGGAGTGAAAGTGGGCAGATCACTTGAGCCCAAAAGTTTCAGACCAGCCTGGGATTTCACCAGCCTGGGTGAAACCCCATCTCTACAGAAACAAACACAAAAAATGAGCTAGGCAGGCTGGCATGTGCTTGTGATTCCAGCTACTCAGGAGACAGAGACAGGAGGATCAATTGAGCTCAGAGGTTGAGGCTGCAGTCAATTAGGATCTTGCCACTGCACTTCAGCCTGGGTATGAGAGTGAGACCCTCTCTCTTTAAATTAAAAAAAAAAAAGTAAAGTAATGTTCTAAGGTCAGATGTAGTACAAAAACTGCATCTTATTCTGTGATGTTTACATGCAATAATTAAAACAGAACATGGAGGTGTTTCTGTATGAATAGCTGAAAGAGTCTATACTTTTTATGCAGCTGCATCATATTCTGTTGTGTATATATAAGGTAACCTGTTTAATTAGCTTTGTGCCGGTGAAAGTCTAGGTTGTTCCCAATATTTTGCTGTTAAACAAACAATACAGTGAATAACCCTGATTATGTGTCATTTTTTATGACTGGGACTGTAATAAATTTTTCCCAGTAAAGTTTGGGAGGCAAAAATATATATTTGTTTAATTTTCACATGCATTAAGAAATTTTACTCTACAAGGTTTGTACAAATTTTTATGTTCCCAGAAAAGTAGGGGAGGGTAATATCACCTCAGCTGCTCTCACACAAAGGTCCTGAGTGACAGGACCTTCAGGGACACAGGCACAGGGCCATATCCCTGGTGCCCACACAAGGCAGGGGCATCTGGATCCTGAGAAGCTACAGGAAAGGTGAGGGTGCCCTCTAGAGGACAACCTGCTAAGGATCAGAAAGGGGCCAAGGAGGTCAAGAGATTACTTGACTTAAACTAAGGGCAAGTTCAAGTGGAGGGAATTAAGGTCCAAGGAGCAAGCTGAGGTGAGTAAGTGGTAGAGATTGATGGAAGGAGAAGGTAAAAAGCCATCTTGGCTATCTATGAATGGTAGCATAAGGATTTTCGTATATTTTCAAAATTGTATACTGTTGGATCATTTTTAAAATATAAATAAATCCCAAACTGGACCAAGTAACGACACTGCTGGAGTCTCACTTTTGGCCAGGAGAGCTGACAACATCCTGCTCCCCCTGGCCTGGACACTGTCTGACTCAGGGGCCTAAACCCTCTCTTATTATGGAGAAGAAGATGTTTTGAACATTCTCAACATTCACCCATTCACCTCATACACCCGTCATCCTCTCAAACCTCTTGCCCACTCCAGGATTTCATTATTAATTTACTGAGCTCTATTTCTGTCCCTCATCCATTCCAATATGTGGTGGGTCCAGGTGGTGGCTTCTGCCCATGATTTTGTTAAAAAAAAAAAAAAAAAAAAAAAAAAAAAGACTCTCAAAATTACTTTCCCTGACACCTCCTTAAACTGACCTCTACAGTGGCAATGCCAGAGGATGCAGGACTCCATTTGCACCTGAGGACACCAGCCACCTGCTGGTCTTTGGCTTCTAAGAGTCAGACCTCCCTGGCTTCTCTGGGTCCCAGCTGCTTGGGTCACAGCTCACTCTGCTGAGCCCTGCTCTTTCCCATGGGGGTCACTCCCCTGCCACGCATGTCCTCCAGCTCCAGCTGACAGGTCAGCCAACCCAGAACCAAGAGAATGAACAAAGATTTCAATATCTAGTATGTCCAGCAGAGATGCAACCTGTACAAAAAAAAAGAAGTAGAGATGCAAGAATACAAATAGTGACCAAAGGGATAGAATCGAGAGTCCAGAAATAAACCCTCACCCTTATAGCTCATTGCTCTCGCATAAGGGTGTCAAGATAATTTAATGGAGCAACAATCATCCTCTCAAATAACGGTGCACAAACAACTAGATAACCACGTGCAAAACAATAAACTTAAAGAACTATGCTTCCAACCATATCAAACAATTATCTAAAAATGGATCAGTGAGTTAATTATAAGATCTATAACCATAAAAACATCTTAGAAAAAGACATAGGGGTAAAACTTAATGACCTCAAATGTGCAATGGATTCTCAGGTATGACCCAAATGCATGAGAAACAAAAAGGAAAAATAGATAAATTGAGCTAAAGATGTAAGCCTTTTGTGCATCAAAGGATATTATCAAGAAAATAAAAAGACCAAACACAGAATGACACATAATAGTTGCAAATCACATAGACAATGGTTTCATGCCCAGAATGTATAAAGAACGGCTACAACTCAACAACACAAAGACAAACCACCCAATTTATATAAATGGGCAAAGGACTCAAATGAACATTTCTTCAAAGAAGATATGCAAATCATCAAGAGGGACATGAAAAGAAACTCAACATCATTAGTCATCAGGAAAATACAAAGTCAAAGCCACAATGAGATCCCACACTACACCTACAAATATGGCTAACATTCTTTTAAAATGTTAAATAACAAGTGAAAGCCTTATGTAGAATTTGGAATCCTCATACATTGCTGGTGAGATTATAAAAATGTACAGCCACTAGGAGAAACAGTTGTGCTGTTCCTCAAGAAGCTAATCATAGAATTCTCATATGAAACAGCATCCGTTCCTAGGTATATACCCAAAGAATTGAATCCAGGGACTCAAACAGGTACTCGCATGGGAATGTTGATTGCAGCATTACTCACAAAAGATAGAATGTAAAACAATCCAAGTGTTCATCAACACATGAATAAACAAATGTGGTGACACATACAATGGAATGTTTATCTACCATAAAGAGGAATGAGGCTCTGACATCCGCTGGAACATGCGTGGACTTTGGAAATCTTATGCTAAGTGAAATATGTCAGAAACAAAATAAAATATATGTATAATTCCATTTATATGAAACATCAAGAATAGGCAAATTCAGAGAGACAGAGCAGAGATGATCAATGTCTAGGATGGAAAATACAGGGAGTTATTATTGTTTAAAAGATACAAAGTTTCAGTTTAAAATGATAAAAATTTTCTAGGAAAAATAGTGGTGATGGTAACTGAACACTCTGTATGTTATTAATTCCATTTGATTGCACATTTGAAAGTGGTTAAAACAGCACATTATTCACAGAACTGTGCAAAATCGATTTCTATTATTTAATTCATCCAGGCTAATGTGTCTGTTTTGGCAGCTGAAGTCCATGAATACATCATCTAACCCAGTGCTTTCAATGAAATGTATCAGGTTTTCAATCAAGTTAGCTGGAAACTCCTGTCCCCAGAATAACCAGAGGTCCCAAAACAAGAGCTCCAGCAGGGGTTCAACCAGCAAAGATCCCACAGGGCAGCCTCGATGTCAGGCCCTGGATGGCATGTGAGGCTATAGTTATACAACCACGGCATGAAAGTGTAAGTGTTTTTACTACTTACAGACACTGGGGA
This sequence comes from Macaca thibetana thibetana, assembly GCF_024542745.1. NCBI lineage: Eukaryota > Metazoa > Chordata > Mammalia > Primates > Cercopithecidae > Macaca > Macaca thibetana. Next base: position 46,931,690 of record NC_065596.1, on the reverse strand, counting down.
GCACTCGGCACACCTGGAGACCACAGATACAGAGGTCAGTGAGCCCAGGCAGGGAGGAGAGAAGAGCCCGGTAAGCCGATGGCTTTAGTAAGTCCAGGTGTTATCTGACAGGTTTCCAGCAGGGAACTTTAATGGATGTGTTTAAAGCAAGCAGCAAACACTGGGACCAGGAGATCATGCTGTGACTGAGAAGTGGTCACTTTAAATGTGAGGGCAAATATCGGATTTATCAGTTTAAAGAAAGCAGCTGGAGAGAGGGGAGCCCAGCACACCAAGCAGAAGAGATGCCTCTAAGATTTTATCTCTGGCCACCAACTAGAGCCACTTGAACCAGATAGAGTATTGAAAACTGCCAGGGTGACCAAGGCCTGCCTCTGATGTGAGGCAAATAAATTTACACCTTAAAAAATGAATGCCAAGGCAGCATGACACTATAAGCACTCATGACATCCAGGGACACCAGCAGGGTGTGGTACTGTGCCCTGGAGTCAGAATCCTGGGTTCTGGTCCCTGGGCATCAGAAAATGAAAATGACTTGTCCCTGCTCCCGTGGCATTGATCCTCCCGCCCTGCTGCTCCCTCTTCTGCTCCCAAGCCCATGTGCAGTGCTCAGCCCCAGACATCACTGTCCCAAGGGTATACACAGTGCCACCTACGGCACACAAACACAAACCCACAGAAGGTGACAAAAATCTGCGTTTGGGACTCCCGATTGTGAAAGAGGGAGAACAGTGAACATAGAGCTACAGAGACTGGGACTCATGGGGCTGGAAGGTGATGGAGCTGTAACATAACATATGTGTGACCTCGTGTGAAATGTGCAGATCCTTGTGGAATAAAACACACAGCCTGGCCTGGGACTAGGGCCACCCACACTTCCCTTCCAATCCACCAGTGGGCGGCAGAGTCCCTCCAGCCTGGAGCCTTCCCACGGGATGCCGACCTCCCTCATCTGAAACGATAGCCGAGAAGGGTCCACCCTCACCAGGGTCACCTCGGCTCAAGTCCTCAACGTCCTCCGTGCTCCCCACACGGACTCTGTCAGCTCCTCCCTGACCTGGCGGCCGCCAACCTGACACCACTCCCTCTGCCGGCAGCTCCTGCCCCACACACCTGCTCCTTCCCTGGGATCAGCTAAAAAGACATCTCCCAGGGCAGCCATGGTGCACGCGACGCCACATTGGGCGCTTTCCCCTCATTACCTCCCTCCATCCTCATCAACTCTTTCTGTCACTGCTCCCTAAATGTCCGCCCATGCTCCATCTGTCCTGTTCTCTGGGGCATCCCAGGCCAAGCCTAGTGCTGACACAGACCAGTGCCTGCCTGAGGGCCCACAGCCTCCCTGGGAATCAGTCAGGCACCCTATGACCTGTCTGCCCGCTGCCCCCCGGGGGGCTCAGAGCACGTGTGATGGTCACACACAGGCACCATCCAGGATGTGGCCACCTATCCCCGCCTGTCCCTTGGGAAGACAGACCTCTCCAGTGTGCCTGCCGGGAGAAGGGGGTATTATTGCTCTTTGCTCCCAGAACACAACTCACCCCCATGTGCCCTCTCAGGTGTGAGCAATGTCCCTCCAGACAGGCTTTCTGGCAACTGCCTGTTCCTCTTCTACAGAGAGTAGCTTGGCCAGGTCAAAAGCCTCAGGACAGACCCCTGGGTATGTCAGCACATGGAGGACTGAGCCCATCACGACCACGGAGTAAGTCGGGATGAATCACTGCAGCTCTGAACCCCTGCTCTGTCCCAGGCTCCTGTTCCTGCATCTCAACAAGCCATGTTCCACAGGGTTCCTGGGTAAATCTCCACTTCCTCCTGCATCACCATGGGGAAGGTGTGGTGTCCACAGGACAATCAGATGGGCAGAGAAGAGAGGACACCAAAGATGGTCAGGAAGAAATGAGAAACCCTGAGCCCCAGCTCAGCTACCAGACCCCAGGGAGCAATAGTGACTGAGAACGGTCCCTTTGACTATGGGACTCACAGCCCCCACTGAGCAACCAGCACAGGCCTCTCCTCCCAAGGGGCACGAGAGATTCACCCTGCACACCTCCAGGAAGGACACTTTCCTCTGGGACACCCAGGTCCTGAATATCCATCCTTGGAAGCTGCAGTCAAGCTAGACACAATTAGAGAAAGGAAGGGTTCCTGTCACCAGGCGACACACAACTCACCCACAGCACAATGGGGTGTCCCTGTGACAGGGACCTGGTGCAGCTCCAACCTCCTGCACTGAAGGGGAGAGTCAGATGGGGATGAAAGAGGGCAAAGGGCATGAATGTGCACCCCAAACCAGAGCCATTGGGACAGCAGGAGGCTGAGGCCCAGGACTGTACTTGCCCAACCTACAGGGTATGTGTGTGACTGTGTGTGTCTGTGTGTGTCTCTTTTGTGTGTGCGTTTGTGTTTCTGCACATAGTGTGTGTTGAGGATTGGTGACAGAATCACTGCTGAAAAAGGCAGAGGCCTCCACAATTCCCAGGGACCTGACACACAGACAAAAGGAAAAAGAGAAGGAGGGACAAGGAGGCTGGACAGAGAGGGGAGGGGACAGAGGGGTGTCCTGGGCACAGACCCCACCCATGAGCCTGAGAAGTGCTCCTGCCCCGGGAAGAGGTTCAGCACAGAAAGAGGAAGGACAGCACAACTGACAGCCGTGCTCAGAAAGTTTCTGGATCCCAGGATCATCTCCACAGAGGAGAACATGCAGGCAGCACAGGCCATGGGGCCCCTCTCAGCCCCTCCCTACATACTACACATCACCTGGAAGGAGCTTCTACTCACAGGTGAGGAGAGAACTTCCTGGGAGAGGACAGGAGGAGGAAGCAGAATGATTGGATGGGATTTCCTGGACAGGATGCGGTTCTAAAAAATAAAAGAAGTCAGCACTTTGGGAGGCTGAGGTGGGTGGATCATGAGGTCAGGAGATCAAGACCAGTCTGGTCAACATAGTGAAGTCTCCTCTCTACTAAAACTACAAAAACTTAACCAGGTGTGGTGGTGTGCTCCTGTAATCCTAGCTACTCGGGAGGCTGAGGCAGGAGAATTGCATGAACCTGGGAGGCAGAGGTTGCAGTGAGCCGAAATGGCGCCACTGCATGCCAGCCTAGGCGAAAGTACGAGACTCAGTCTCAAAAAGGAAAAAAAAAAAAAAATACAGGAAAGAAGGCTCTGTTGGAGCCTGGATAGGGGAATATATACCAGAGAGGGACACGGGTCAAAACAGGAAAATCACATTGCACTGGAATTGGTAAGAGGTAGGAAAATCTCAAGTGTTCTTTTTTGCTGGTTAATCATCACTGGACACCACATTTTGAAAAATGATAATAATAACTATTGTCAGATGACACTTTAAATGAAAATATAAACAGGGCATGAAACACTGTCCTCAGCAAAAAAACATCAACAATTGGAGAAAGACAAATAAAAAAACCCTGGGCAGGGAGGACCCGGGGAACTCTCACATGTACAGGAATCTACAGCCTCTCCAAGGCACTGGTGTGCAACCAAGATCAAAAGTCCCTGTCCTTATGGAACTCATGCTGTCATGGGGAGGAAGACAGACATGCAAAGAGATCTAGAATGTGAGGTCAGGTGTTGACAAGAGCTCTGAAGGGAGCAGAGCAGGGAAAGGCCAGAAAGGGAAGACCCAGGGTATCCAAAGGAAGTGTCAGGAAAGAAGTCTAAGGATGCCCTGATGCGAGCAGGACCTGAAGGCAGTGTGGAGAGAGCTGTGCAGACCCCTGGGGAAGAGGATTCCAAACAGAAAAATGCCAAGGTCGGAAGTGTTGAAGGAATGGGGGTCGTGCTGCTGACCTTGACCCAGTAGGACAGTAGGACACACACACACACTCACAAACACACACACACAAAAGGTGAATGTGTGTGTTTGTGAGTGTGTGTGTGTGTTTTCAAGGCTGATGACTGAAGAGATCCTCTCAGGACGCAGGGCCCCATCTTTTCACCCCAATACATAGGTCTCAATATTGACTGATGCTCTCTCCACCTCCTAGCATCACTTTTAATCTTCTGGAACCCGCACACCACTGCTCAAGTCACAATTGAAGCCCAGCCAGCCAAAGTTTCTGAGGGGAAGGATGTTCTTCTACTTGTCCACAATTTGCCCCAGAATCTTGCTGCCTGCATCTGGTACAAAGGGCAAATAATGGACCTCCAACATTACATTACAGCATATGTAATAGATGCTGAAACAATTATATTTGGGCCTGCATACAGTGGACGAGAAACAGTATATTCCAATGCATCCCTGCTGATCCAGAATGTCACCCAGAAGGACACAGGATCCTACACCATACATATCATACAGCGAGGTGATAAGACTAAAGGAGTAACTGGACATTTCACCTTATACCGTGAGTGATTCCACATGATCCCTGGGTGTTGGGGGGTGGGGGTCACTTCTACTTTGCACACACAGGATGGTCAGGCCTGGACTGTGCCTGTGTCCCTCTCTGCATTATGTCCCATGTTTGGGTTTTGGCATTTAGTGCAGGACACACACAGAGGAGACAAATTACAACAGATCAGAATTCCTTTCCTGCCTCCAGACCCTGCAGACACTTGCTGCACAGGAAGGACAGTCTGATGGGGTGGGGGGAGGAGATCAGCTCAGCAGGAGGAGATCAGCCTCAGCCAAGCACCTCATGCCCTCTTCATAAATTTGACAATGAGAAAGACCCTGGAGAAGTGAGTAGGGCTTTGCCAAAGAGGACCCCTGAGATACTCTCAGAGAAGCTCAGCCCAAGAAGCCTCAACCTCAGACCCCTGTCCCTAAATCCTTACTCCAGATAAAGCTGAGGAGCCTGTGCCAGGGCTCGGTTGTGGCAGGGCTTACTGGGACCAAGGATTTACCAGCTGTCTGAGGACTGTGTCTCCTGGAGCTGCTGACCAGCCAGGGCTCAGCCCTCAGAGCCTCATCTGGGCAAGGACAGAGTTTTCTTCACCCGACACTCAGAGTGGAGAGGACAGAAAAACAAGCTTTGTAGACCATTAGCCAACTGCCTTGTGAGGCTTAGGACACTCCATAGAAACTCTAATATCCCCAGAAGTGGAAACAGAAGAGAGAAAATGTACCTGGCAGCAGTTTGTCCACAGGGATCTGACCTAAAGGTGCTCTCTCATGGAAGTGAATGATAATAAATGCTGTTTGTGTGAACACCTCCACTGTGCCAAGCATTAGGTCGCGTGACTGTGAAGAATTTTCAGTTTATTCACAGATAGTATGAAAAGCCACAGTCCATTTGCCATTTAGCTTATTTGACTGAGTGAAAACTGAGGCACAGGAAGGCACAGTCACTGAACCAGAGTCACACAAACACAAAAGGCAGATCAGGGTCACATGAGGTCTGTCTGCAGCCACAGGCCCATCCTCTCCTCCACCAGAAGTGAGGGCTTATTGGGTTCCAAGGACCCCATAGTCATTTATTGGTTCAAATCCTCTCTTCTTAGGCATCCAAACATCAGAGGAGTGAGAGCAAATGGTCAGCTGATTAGTCTGTTCTCCAGAACTAAATCACCTGCCTCAACTGTCAGAGTCAGTGCAAAAAATGTCCAGGCCTCCCCCGCATATCTTAACCCCTATCACTGAACCTGAAATCCTGTGTTTCTCAAAGTGTCCATGTCACTGGTATGACAGGATAAAAGAGAGGACCTTGTTTTCATTCCCCACTCACACCCCGCACCAGCACAGGCCCAGTGAGAGACACACACTGAGGAGCTCTCACATAACAAATGAAGGAATTGAATGAAGAAAGGAATGACCCATAACCTCTTTAGAGACTGGATCTTGGATGCAGAAACCTAGGAAGTTCTAGTCACACCTGTCCCTTCTCCTTCAGAGGCTGACACCCATGTTTCATCCCCCCCACTACCTCTTGCCCCTAAAGCCACCCCACCTCGTGTGTAACTCTGAATCTCCTTGGCGTCTGGAGGGTTTTTGAGGGCTCCCTGATCTTGGACGGTGGAACTGGGGGCACCTGGTCCCTGGGGTTTCTGAAGTCACTGTGGCCCCTGCTGTTCACTGCCACACTGTCTCTGCCTCTCTCTGCTTCTCTGTGTCCCTCATCTTGCCCCATTTCATTCTACCTGGCAAGCCCTGTCCTGCACAGCTTCTTCCTCCACCCCTAGGCCTTCCCCAGACAATCCCTCTAACTAGGCTGACGGTTCTGTTCCCTTCCTGCTAACACTGTTGCCTGGCCCACCTCCCAGGAAATGGGAAAGGCATAGAAATCACCTGGAGTTGTCACTCCTGCCAGGCTTCATCTCGAGCCAATGACCTGAGGTCACTAAGAGAATAAGCTTCCACTGTATCCCCACCCAGGGCTCTGTCCCTTTGTGAGGCTGTTCTGTGGACAAGACCATGGGACAGGGATAAGCAGCTCCTCCATCCACTCTTATAATTCCCAGACAAGTTCTTCTGGCCTCCTGCACAAACCAAACCAATTTATCCTGATGATGATTTGCAGTAAAGAAAGATTTTAATGACTCCAAGTCTGCCAAACAGGAGGACAGAGGTTTATTATTACTCAAATCATCCTCCCTAGTGGATCAGGGGTTAGAGATTTTCAAGGATAGTTTCAGGGGCACAGAACTGAAAAATGGCTACTGCTGATTGTTTGGGGATGGAATCATGAGGGCAGAGGGAAATGATTTGCTTGTGCTTGAATCTGCCTCTAGGCGGGGACCAGGTGACTGACTGAGCCATTAGTCATGGGTATGGATGAGGTCAGCCGGTTGCCAGAATGCAAGGAATGAGAAACATCTCAAAAGACCAATCTCAGGTTCTACAATAGTGATGTTACCTATAGAAGCAATCAGTTACAAATTTTGTAAAATCTGGTCAAATGACATTTGAGCAGTAAGGGATTATAGAAACTGTGCCTACATTTTAGCAGAACTCAGTTCCCTCCTATAATCTTACTCTCATGGTCTTTCACCAGTTTTACAAAGGCAATCCCTGGGCAAAGTAAGGGTATTCGTTTTATGGAGGAACAATTATCATTCTTGCTTCAAAGTTAAGCCACAAATTAAATTCCTCCCATGGTTAGCCTGGCCTATGTCCAGGAATGAGTGAGGACAGCCAGCCTGAGACTAGATGCCAGATGGAGTCAGCCATGCTAGTTTGCTGTCACTGTTGTAATCTTTGCACTGACTCACCAGGGTGTCAGAGGCTGGACAGGTCTGCAGTCTCCAAAGCCCATGGGCTGATTTCACCCATTTCACTCGTGACTCCAACCTCAGCCTACTGTGGAGCTCACATTCTCCAGTCACTTCCTAGAGATTTCTGGTTTCCTGTCAGGCATATAACGATCTTGAAATTTGTCACTTGGTTCTAGCAGTAAGTAAAAACCTGAACAAACTGAAAAGTCAACAACTTGTTAAAATCTCTCAGAGATGGCCAGGCACAGTGGCTCACACCTGTAATCCCAGCAGTTTGGGAGGCTGAGGTGGGTGGATAATGAGGTGAGGAGATAGAGACCATCCTGGCTAACACGATGAAACCCCATATCTACTAAAAATACAACAAATTAGCCGGGCGTGGAGGTGGGCAACCGTAGTCCCAGCTACTCGGGAGGCTGAGGCAGGAGAATGGCATGAAACTGGGAGGCAGAGCTTGCTTGAGCCAAGATCGTGCCACTGCACTCCAGCCTGGGCAACAGAGCGAGACTCTGTCTCAGGAAAAAAAAAAAGTGCTGTTAGAGAAATGAAAAATGTTTTTGATGCTTACTGGTAGACTGCACACTGCTGAGGAAAGAATCCCTGGCTTGAGGATGTGTGAATAGAAACTTCCAAAACTGAAACAGGAAAGTTCAAAAAGAGTAGGGGGAGAAATGTGGAACAACACATTCAACTTCATATTTAATACTTTGTATTGACAATAGCAATTTCTAAATGTTGTAGTTGTGGGACAACGCCAAGGATGTAATATACATGTAATGGAAATACTGGTGGATGCCGGGAGTTGTTGGAAGTGGTCAGGTGGGTGTCATCTGATGGTTTCACTGCCTGTGCCACACACAATTGTTTCCTCATGATGAGGCCATTTTCATAAGGTGGGGTTCTTCGTGTGGGGGACACATGAGCCATTGGCATCTCACTTAGACTCTTCCTAATTCACACAAACTGAAACTCTAGTTGTATTTCCTGAGGTTAAGAGAAAATGAAGAAAGCATTTCACATACCTGCTTTGGGCTCCTCCCCATTTTTCCTAACTCTACACAGAAATTAGAAACAAGGAGTTCTTTCTATATTTACTAACATAACACACATCCCTTCTTTTAATTCGGCATCATTCCTCCCTTTATGTAATAGACACACTGGCCAGTTCTGTCCTTTTAACGGGACTCTCTCTACTTAAGGACTTGCTAATTTCAAATCACCTTTGGCATCTTTCTTTGAGCCTAATGTGATCCTGATGGAATTCACCCCACATCTAAACCTGAATTGGGTATCAAGAGAAATACTGCTACCGGAAATTGATCTTAGATGTTTGGACTATCAGTAAAAAATTTCCACTTATGACAACATTTTAATGTTTCCCCCAAATATTTTTTTGTTTTGTTACTAGAACATAACATGAGGTCTAAACTCCTGACAACTTTTTATGGGAAAATTGCTGTATTACAAACTGAATATCCCAAATCCAGAATCCAATATCTGAAATGCTCCAAAATCCAACACTTCTGACCACTGATGTGGTGCTAAAAAGAAGTGCTCACAGGAGCATTTTGGATTTTAAATTTTTCAGATTTGGGATGCTAAACCAGTACATCTACTGCAAATGTTCCAAAATAAAAAAAGTTAGAACTCCAAAACACTTCGCTTTAAGCTTTTTGCATAAGGAACACTTTATCTGTATGAACTATAGGCATGAAGCTCTACAGAAGGTCTCTAGAATCTCCTCATCCTGCATAACTGAAACCGCACACACATGGAACAATGCCCTATTCCCACGATCCCAGCTACTGGAAACTACTATTCTACTCTCTGATTCACTCTGGAATCCACTGAGATGAGGTACATAGAGTAGACAAACTCATAGAATCAGAGAGTAGAATGTCTAATGAGAGAAAGTATCTGCAACACTTCTTCCCAAATATTGGTCTAATAGCCACCAAATACATAGGGTCCATGAGGGCCAGACTTCCATCATCAGTTCATGTTTGCCCTTTCCACCAGTTAGTTCTGCACTTGCAAATATCCACATGTATTTCTAGAAACATCCACATGGTCCTCACCTGCCCTCTACAGGGGGAAGGGAACATCATGGACACGGAGCAGGGAATATGGTCTTGGTCCAAAGCTATCAGCTCTTGCCTGTTGCCTTCACTCTTCATTCCTTGGACTCTGCTCTATCTTTAGAGGTCACTGGCTCAAGTCAGTCACTATGAGACAGCTGGGAAAACTGCAATACCTTTTGGCTCCACTGCCTGATCACTGAACAGACCTCCAGGCTTGACTCTGGTCTCCCCTGTGCTATTTCTGCTGAAGTGCTGAGTCCCAAGCCAGGCTTCCCAGTACCCAAAGGGTTTAAGCACAATGGGAAGTTCCATCATCCATCTCTAGGATGTCCTTGGAAAGGGAAGCCGCAGAGAAAACATACCTTGGGGGACAAAGTAAGACTGAAACTAAGAAGATTCCAGTACTGCATGCTCCAGGTGAGGACCACGGGGTGGGCCAGGCAGGCAGTTGGAGAGGGAGGGACTCAGAGAGGCACCAGGAGCTGTGACTGCTGGTCCTGTGTATTTCCATGACCTAATACTGCTGCTCAATTCACACTTGAAAAAGTCTGTGCTTCTCCCACACAAAGCAGGAAGCCTCACAATCTCTGAGCCCTCAGATTGCCATGCATCTCTCTTGTAACACATACACCTACCATGGGCTTTTAAGGACTTGTGTGGGCTGAGAGGTGGGAAATGCCAACACTGATTGAAAAATGTCTTAGGAGGAATCAAATGTGCCACACAAGGCAATCTTCTCTCTGTTATCTCCACAGTGGAGACTCCCAAGCCATCCATCTCCAGCAGTAATTTACACCCCAGGGAGGCCGTGGAGACTGTGATCTTATCCTGTGATCCTGACACTCAGGACGTAAGCTACCCGTGGTGGATAAATGGTCAGAGCCTCCCTATCAGTCGCAAGTTGAAGCTGTCCAAAATCAACAGGACCCTCGTTATATTTGGTGTCACAAAGGATACTGCAGGACCCTATGAATGTGAAATGAAGAACCCAGTGAGTTCCAGCCGCAGTGACACAGTCACCCTGAATCTCCTCCGTGAGTATCTTCTAATTCTCTGTGAGGCAGGCTGCCATCCCAAATACACATGGCCAGAGGCCAGGCCTCTCAGTCCTTCTCAGGTGCAAGTACAGAGACCTTTACCTCTGGACATCAAAGCTGGCCATGATTTTCTGCCCCAGGCAAAACAGAGTAGGCTTAGGCTTGAACAAAAATTGGAGAGAAAAGGCTACTCCTGTCATGGGAGATTCAGGGTCCACAGATTATGATGGGAGAAACAGGTAAATGTCTCAGGGTCCAGATCAGTGAACACAGCAGGGATTTGGCTAGAACTTCAGTGTTGTGACTTAGCTCACAGGGTCACTCTGGTCCTTCCACAGACCAGGATTTTCCCTTCCCTCTGACATCATCACCTGTGACTTTATTCTCTTTGTTCCAGATGGTCTGGATGCACCCACCATTTCTTCTTCATACACCTATTACCATACAGGGGAGTCCCCAAGCTCTCCTGCCTCACAGACTCTCACCTACTGGCAGAGCATTGTTGGCTGATTGATGGGAAGCTCCAGCAATCAGCACAAGTGTTCTTTATCTCCCAAGTCACTAAAACATATACAGGGGTCTATGTCTGTTTCATCCATAACTCAGTCACTGGTGGAAGAAATCTCATAATCAAGAGGATCATAGTCCCTGGTAGGTGGATCCCTGGAGCATTGGCAATATGTTTTCCAGTGAAGTCTATCTGGCTATCAGGAAAGAACCGCCTGCCCTCTGCAAAGAGAGAGGGAAAATCAAAAACACAGGACAGGGAATATGTTTCTGATCCAAACCACCAGCTTTCGCCTGTCCCCTTCACTCTTTCTAGATCATTCTTTAGACTATACACTAACAATGAACAATCTGAAAGGAAATTAAGAAAACAATTTCAACTCACATTAACAGCAAAAGGAATAAAATATTTTGGAATAAGTTTAACCAAAAGGTTGTAGGGTTATATCCTGAAAACTACAAAACATTACTGAAAGAAATTAAAGATGACATCAATATGTGGAAAAGCATTTCATTTTCACGGATTGGAAGAATCAATATTGTTAGGAAGACAATACTACCCAAAGTGAGCTGCAGATTCAACGCAACCCCTACCAGAATCCCAGTAACATTTTTTGCAGAATTACAAAAATCTGTCCTAAATCTGACCTGACAGGCTCTTATTGATGACTGCCACAACAGAGACACTGAAAAAAAGATGCAACCATGAAAAGGTGGAAACTTTTTGATGACGTAGAAAATACCAATCAGCCTTTCTCACATCCCAAAGCCTTCAAAAATATACTAGTGCAGCATGGCCAGTATGGAACTGACCAAAAACTAATCACCAAGCTAGAAACGTGGTGAGAGAAAAAAAAGGGGGGTGGAAGAATGTATTTGGATAATCACCTACCACTTTGGTGTACTAATCTGATGCTGAAAAGGAATGCTACCTGGAGCATTTTAGATTTTGAATCTTTCAGATTTGGGATGCTAAACCAGTAAGTATATGACAAATATTTAAGAATCAAAAAAAAAAATCAGAAACCCAAAACACATTTTTTCCTAAGTCTTATGCATAAGAAACACTCAATCTGTGTGAACTATAGGCATCGAGCTGTACAGCAGATCTCTAGAACCTCCCCATCTTGCATAACTGAAACTGCACACACATGAACAACTTCTGATTCTCCCCAATCCCAGCTCCTGGAAACCAGCAGTCTCTTCTCAGATTCACTCTGGAATCCACTAACATGAGGTCCCTCGAGTAGTCAAACCCATAGAATCGGAGAGTAGAGTGTCCAGTGAAAGAAAATATTTGCAAAATTTCCCCCCACATTTGTCTCATATCCATCAAACACACATGGTCCAATGAGGACCAGATTTCCAGCAGTTCATTCCCACCCTTTCCACCACTCAGTTCTGCATTTGCAAATGTCCATATGTATTTCTGGAAAGATCCACATAGTCCTCACCTGCCCTTTGCAGAAGGAGAGGAAACTTAAAGAACCCAGAACAGGGAACATGGTTCTGCTCCAAAGCCACCAGCTCTTCCCTGTCCCCTTCACTCTTTCTAGATCATTCCTTGCACTCTGCTCTATCTTTGGAGGTCACTGGAACAAGTAAGTCATCATGAAACACTTGCAGAAAACTGCTCCACCTTGTGCCTCCACTGCCTGATGACTGAACTGACCTCCAGGCTTGACTCTGGTCTCCCCTATTTTATTTCTGCTGAAACATCCAGTCCCAGGCCATGCTGCTCAGTATCTTCAGGGTTTCAGGACAATGGGAAGTCCCATTATTACTCATCTCTAAAATGTCTTTGGAAATGGAAGCTGCAGAGAAATCACATCTAGGGGTCAAAGTAGGATGGAATTTGGAAGGGGCCTAGCAGTTGCACATTCCAGGTAAGGAACCCAAGGTGAGCCAGCCAGACAGCTGATTAAAGAGGGACTGGGAGGGGTACCAGGTGCTCTCACTCCCACTGACGTGTCTGTCCATGACCCAGCACTGCTGCTCAATTCACACTTGAGAAAGTCTGTGCTTCCATAAGACAGAGCAGGCGGCCTCACAGTCTTTGAGCCCTTAGGTCGTCATGCATCTATCTTGTGACACACGCACCAGCTATTGGTTTTCAAGGACTCGGGTGGGCTGAGAGGTGGGAGATGCCAACTCTGATTGAAGGATGCCTGTGGAAGAATCAAAGCTGCCACACGGGACAAACTTCTCTCTGTTATCCACACAGCGGAGCTGCCCAAGCCTTACATCACCAGCAACAACTTCAACCCCATGGAGAATGAGAATGTTGTAGCCTTAACCTGTGAACCTAAGACTCAGAACTACACCTACGTGTGGTGAGTAAATGGTCAGAGCCTCCCGGTCAGTCCCAGGCTAAAGCAACCCGGTAAAAACAGGTTCCTCATTCTACCCAATGTCTCAAGAAATGACACAGGACCCTATGAATGTGAAATACGGGACCGAGTTGGTAGCATGCACAGTGACCCCATCACCCTGGATGTCCTCTGTATCTTTGGTTCCTCTGTGGGCCAAGTCACCAGCTTAAATTCAAAGAAACATAGGCCAGGCATCTCAGTCTCTCTCAGGTCAAAGTACAGACACTTTCATTTCTGGACACCCGAGCTGGCCATGACTCCCTGCCCTGGGAAAACCTGGGCAGGCACAGCCTTAACCAAGGATATAAGGGGAGGGGATGCCCTTGTCATGGGAGACTTGGGATCTACAGTCTCTGATGGCAGAAACAGGTAAATACCTCAGGCCTCAGCTCAGTGAACACAGAAGGGGTTTGGCTGGGACCTGAGGGTGTGTCTTGGTTCAGAGGGACACTGTGTCCCTTTAAGAGACCAGGAGTATACCCTTCCCTCGGATGACATCACCTGTGACTTTATTGTCTTTACTCCAGATGGTCCAGACTTCCCCAGGATTTTCCCTTCATTCACCTATTACCATTCAGGAGAAAACCTCTACTTGTACTGCTACGCGGACTCTAACCCACCGGCAGAGTATACTTGGACGATTAATGGGAAGTTTCTGCAATCAGGACAAATACTCTCTATCCCCCAAATTACTACAACGCATAGCGGGCGCTATGGTTGCTGTGTTCGTAACTCAGTCACTGGCAGGGAACGTTCCACTTTCAAGACGATCAAAGTCTCTGGTAAGTGGATCCCTGCATCATTGGCAATAGGGTTTTAGGTGGAGTCTATCTGGCCTTCAGAGAAGAGTCAGGAAAACATTTTTATTCCCAGTCTGTGCCCCATGGGCAGAAGCAAATCCTAATTTCTCCTCCTGAACCCTCCCAATTTGTCTCTACAGACTCTCTTCTGCTTGTTCTTCTGTTTTTCTTGGCTGACCTTGTGTCGGGCTTTGTCAGCCCTGAGCCCTATGTGGTGGAAGAGGCTTCACAGAGGGACAAGGAGAGTCCTCAAGATCAAGTTGCTTCTTGCTGTCAGCAACACATCCCTTTCCGCTACGTCTTTGTTTTCTTTTACCTACTCCATGAGCTACAACGAACATCTGAGGCTATGAAACAAGCTCACATTTTTCCCCTAAATGAGAGGAGGAAGCCCCTTGGATGAGAGAGGGGCAGCTCCAACCGCTCCCTGCTCTGCTCCAGGGTTCTCCGGTGACTGGCCCTGCCTGACTCCACCTGGGGTGGGACCAGCATGTGTGAAGAAAGAGTCCTGGTGGCCTGTCCTGAATTCGGCTAAATTGAGCTGCCAGTTGAAGTGAAGCCTAGGCTGCAGGGAAATAAGAAGAGAGGGAGCCTCGGGGCAGACCCTTGAGCTGTGTCCTGGTTCTGAAGTCACCAGCTGTATGAGGCTGTGGGCACAGCACGTGGGACACAGCACAGAGGAGAGTGAGTGATGCACACTTGGAGAAATAGTGAGAATCACCTCTCAGGCTCTGCATGGCAGGAAAGGGGCAACGCCAAAAAGCGTGTATTTATAGAGAGGGTAAGACTGCCAGACACTTTATATATGTCTAATATATCATTAACTATTTCTAATTGTGTAATTTAGTGTTGTATAATAATCACACTATCTATTTCCAAATCTTTTTCCTTTTACCGTATTAAACTTCATTACCATAAACAGTAACTCTCACTCCTTCTCCCCCTAACCCCTAGCACCCATCATTCTACTTTCTGTCTCTACATAACTGGCTATTCTATCTTTCATATATAGAATTATATAATAATTATCCTTTCGTGTCTGGCTTATTTCAGTTAGCATAATGTCTTCAAGGTTCATCCATTTTGCATGATGTATTGGAATTTTATTCCTTGTTAAGGTTGAATAACATTTTGATGTATAGATATACCTCATTTGCCTACCCACTTATCTTTCAATGGACTTTTCCATTGTTTCCTTTTTTGGCTATTGTGAGTAATGCTTCTCTGAACATCAATGTGCAAATCTTTCTTCAAATTTCTTTCAGTTCTATTGGGAGTATGTCCAGAAGTGGAATTGCTGGATCAAATGGTAATTTATTGTTTAATTTTTTGAGAAACAGCCATACCACCCTTTACAGTGGCTATAACAGTTCCCATTCCCGTCAGCAATGCACTAGAGCTCCAATTTTTCCATCTATTTGAAAACATTTGATGCTTTGTGTTGCTGTCGTTGTTGTTGTTTATCAAAGCCATCCTAAAGTGTGTGAGGTGGTGTCACATTGTGGTTTTGATTTGCATATCTCTAAGTATTCATGACATTGAGGAACTTTGCATGGGCTTATTGGATATTTGTATATCTTCCTTGGAGAAAACTCTATTTTCATCCTTCGTTCATTTTTTAATTGGGTTTTTGGATGTTTGCTGTTGTTGACTTGTAGTTTTTCATGTATTCTGGAAATTAATTTCTTATCACACTTTTAATTTGCAAATGTTTTTCTCATTTCATGGGTTGCCTTTTTACTCTCTTGATAATGTTCTTTGATATATGAAAGGTTTTGATTTTTATGAAGTCCAATTTATAAATTTTATTTGTTGCCTGTGCTTTTGATGTTACAACCAAAAAATCATTGTGAAATCCAATATCATGAAGCTTTTCTCCTATGTTTTCTTCTAAGAGTTGTGTAGTTCTGCTCTTACATTTAGATCTTTGATTTATTGTGGGTTAATTTTTGTATATGATGTTAGGTAAAGGTTCCACTCATTCTTGACCCTAGATATTGAGCTTTCCCAATATCTTTTGCTGAGAACACTGTCCTTTCAACATTGAATGATCTTGGCACACTCGATGAAAATCATTTGGCCATATATGCAAATATTTCTATCTGGGCTCTCTGTTCTGTTTCATTAATTTCTATGTCCTCCTTTATGCCAGTACCACACTGTATTGATTACTGGGACTTTGTAGTAAATGCTGAAATCAGGAAGTGTGAGTTCTCCAGCTTCATTCTTCCTCTTCAAAGTTGTTTGTCTATCTAGAGTCATGAGATTCAATATAAATTTTAGGACCAATTTTTCTTTTTCTGCAAAAATGTCACTGAGTTTCTGATAGGAATTGTATTGAATCTGCAGCTCACTTTGCGTAGCATTGTCCTCCTTACAATATTGAGCCTTCTAATTCATGAAACAAAGTGTCTTTCAATTTATTGATGTCATCTTTAAGCAATATTTTATGGATTTCAGGTAAAATCATTTCACCTCTTTGGATAAACTTATTCCTAACTCTTTTATTCTTTTTGATATTAATACAAATTAAATTTTTTAAAATTTCCCTTTAGATTGTTCATGGGTAATGTATTGAAATACAATTGATGTTTGTTGATTTTGTATTGTGCAACATTACCGAATTCATTTATTCATTCTAATAGGTTTGTTCCATCTTTAGGATTTTCTACATATGAATTCAAGTTATCTGTGAACAGAAATAATTTTACTCCTTTCTTTCAATTTGAGTATCTTTTTTTAAATTCTTGCCTAATTTTTCTGACTAGACCTTTCAATACTACATTGAATAGAAGTGTCAAAAGCAGCATTCTTGTCTTGTTCCTGCCCATACAGGGAAAGCTTTCAGTCTTTGTCTGTTGAGTATGATGTTAGCATTGAGTTTTTCACATATTGACTTTATGTTGAGGTCATTTCCTTGCATTCTTAGTTAGAATGTTTTCATTATGAAAAAATATGGAATTTCATCAAATGCTTTTATTGATTAATTCTTATTACCGACTATAGTTCGCATCATGTTTTTGTGTTTTTCTAGGAATTTGTCTATTTCATCTAGTTATCAAATTTTTTAACATACAATTATTTACAGTACTTTCATAACCATTATTTTATTATAATTGCTAGTAATCACTTCATTTTGTTTTTTCTTTTCACTTGTTTTTTATTTTTTTATTTTTTTCTTTGGAGAGAGAGAGACAGGCTCTCACTCTGTAGGCCAGCCCAGGCTGAAATACAGTGGTGTGATTAGGGATCACTGCAGCCTCAACCTCCTGGGCTTAAGCAATTCTCCTTCTTCAGTCCCCCAAGATACTTGGGTTACACATACATGCCACCATGCCCAGCTAATCGGCTTTTAACTTTTTTTTGTAGAGAGAGGGTCTCCCCGGGTTACCTATGCTCGTCCAAACACCTGGCCTCAAGCAATCCTCCCATTGTGACCTCCCAAAGTGCTAGGATTAAAATATGACCCACCATGCTCAGACTCCATTTTCATATCTGATTTTAGTAATTTTAATCTTCTCTCTTTTTTTCTTAGTCAGTCTAGTTAATGGTCATCAATTTTGTTGATTTCATTTTGAAGAATCAACTTTCATTTCATTAATTACTCTATTCTTTTTCTATTCTCCATTTCATTTTATCTACTCTAATCCTTATTGTTACCTTCATTCACTGTGCTTGGGTTTAGTTTGTTCTTCTTTCATATCACGAAGTATTAAAGTAGGTTGCTGATCTGAGATCTTTCTTCCTTTTTTAAAGTAACAGTTTACAGTTATAAATTTCTTGCACAAGACTCTTAACTTGTCTGAACCTCTGGTTCCTCACCTGAAAATTGCAATGAGAGAGCTTTCTTCATACCATTCTTTTAAAGGTTTAATGTAGTCAATGAAACAAGATGCCACACACAGAGTAACCAATGTCACCTGCTATATTAATACCATCGTCATTAGCTTTGAGGTCAAATAGTCCTAGAATCAAATGTCAGATACACCTATTACTAGCCATATGACACCAGGAAAGTTTTTACACTACTCTAAGCCTCTGTCTTTTCATTGGCAAAATGGAAATAATGTCTACCTGACAGGGTTACTGTGTGAATTAAATGAGGTACAGGTAAAGTATTTAGCACAGGTCCTGGCACATAGGACGTGCCCCTCAACAGTACCTATTTCCATATACATATAGAAAAAGAGGTACCACGTAAAACACTAGGACATGGTGACTGACTACTTGTGGGAGAGAAAGGGAAAAAGCTAAGTACAAAGAATCAAGCCTGGTGTGTTAGTTTTTACCAACTGAGATGCATCCAGGATGGGATTAGACATTTAAGATAATTTATCAGGGAAGACACCTCTGAGGGAATGTGGGGCAGGCATGAAGGTAGTATGGGAGAACCCACAGACCACTATGCAAAGCTGACTCCTATGAAAAAGAAAGAAAAAGAATTTTTAGGTATCAATTCAGTTCTAAGAGACTTTTTGCAAGGCTGATAGGGAGTCTTCCAATCGGTCACCAATGAACGTTAAAGAGAGCCTCAGAGAAATAGGCTTGCTTTCACGCCCTTGCTGGGAACCTGTTAGAAGGAAGTTTTCTGTGCAAGGGAGGTGGTGAACTTGAAATACACTGACCTGGGCCTTCTGTCAATCAGTTCCCTGCCACGGAGACCTGGCAGGGTCTCATTCATGGCTGCCACACAGAGACACTGAGAAAAAGATGCAACCATGAAAAGGTGGAAAGGTGGAAAGTTCTAATGACATAGAAAATAGCAATCAGCCTTTCTCCCATCTGAAAGCTTTCTGAAATATCTGAGTGCAGTAGAGAATTGACAGAGGACTGATCACCAACCTAGAAACATGGTGAGAGGGAAAAAAACTGCAAGAATATAACCATCTCCCATCAATTTTCCAACAGAAATAATGCATTCCTTGAAGAAACAATTATAGAGTACCTCACGTTACATGCTTGTTCCTGAGGCGCTTCCCTGTAAAATAACATCATCTCCATTCCTTTTCATTTCTTTCCATGACAGCTCCTTCAGGAAGAGGACATATTCCTGGCCTTAATCCCATATATCAGCCGTGATGTCATTTCTGTATTTCGGGAAGTCTGGCAGGTATGATGGCCTTTTCTCCTGTCCTGTTTCCTGCAAGGCTGACTGCCATGCTTGGGAGCAGGAAAAGACTTATTGGCCTGTATCTGGGGCTGGATCTCCTCCTTCTTCCACTAAACTCCTGCTTCTCAGCACTAATTCCTGCAGTTCCCTTTCTCCCTGGCCTTTATGCTCCCTCTACCCCAATGTCTTTTAGACATAATTATCTCCAGCCTCTGCTCATTTGTTTCTCAGATTCACATGAGAAACACAATTCCACATTGTGAAACCCTCTTCATTATTTTTAACATCTCTCAATAGTGTAGTTCTATCCATTCCCATAAAGCTCAACCACTTCTCAAAGTGTTGCTTGACTTCTTGTCTCCAGACTTTGAAACCTTCCTTGCATATAACTGCCTCATTACCTTTCTAAAATCTAGTTAATTCACTTAATCAAGAATCCCCAAGGGTTTACTCTAGCCTATTTGGTAAGTTCACAGTTCTCTATTTACTAATCCTTCTCATTTCCTTTACCACTATTTCCTAGTATAATTCCTCCAGCCTAATTAGAACTGTCCTCCGACACATCCCTGTCGCTTCACCCATATATACATAAAATTCTTAGTGCCAATGCTATGCCTAAAAACAGGGTGAACTCCCCTCCACCATCTGCACTACAGACTTAACCACACCCTTCACCACAAGCAATCTCCGACCTGGTGGAGAACAAAGACTTTATGAATAGCCTGTGAACCTGAGAGTCAGGACACAACCTATGTGAGGTTGAGACCTTTTCCTGGTGACCAATTCATGTGTTCAAAAAAGATACAGAAATGAAGTAGGCAAGGTCCCTACCCCAGGTGACATAAAGCCTAAGACAGGAAATGAGACCTGAAAATAATCATAATACCAAAATAGAAAAAAAGTGAAGGCCACAAGAAATCAGAGAAATCTGATGGGAAATATAGCTACACATTGGAATCACTGGAAAACATTTTTTAAAGTGGATGCTCAAGCCCCACCCATGAGTTCCAGTTTAAAGGTCTGGCGAGGGACCCAGGCACTGGTAATTTCTAAGTCTTCCCTGACACTACAAACATGTAACGAGGATGGAGAACTCTTGTTGTAATAGGTAGAACTTAAAACTAAATCAATGATTTCAGCTAGAAGTACTGGTATTACCTAAGGACCTTTTTCAACATACATAAGACTACACTTTTTTGGCCCTAATTATTAATGGGCTACATCAAGAACTCAGTAATCCAGTTGGGAAACAGAAGCTGAATGGAAAAGCCACCTTATTTGATATGTTAAAATATATATAAAGCATTTTTAAATGAGTGATAAGTGATGCTAAACCTTCTCTAAATAATATTTATGGGAATGTTAATAATATGAGTATTCTAGGCTGGGCGCGGTGGCGCACACCTGTAATCCCATCACTTTGGGAGGCTGAGGCGGGCAGATCATGAGGTCAGGAGATCGAGACCATCCTGGCTAACACGGTAAAACCCCATCTCTACTAAAAATACAAAAGCAAACTTAGTCGGGCGAGGTGGCAGGCGCCTGTACTCCCAGCTACTCGAGAGGCTGAGGCAGGAGAATGGCATGAACCCGGTAGGTGGAGCTTCCAGTGAGCCGAGATCGTGCCACTGCTCTCCAGCCTGGGCAGCAAGCAAGACTCTGTCTCAAAAAAAATAAATAAATACGTTTTAAAAAATGAGTATTCTAAAAACTATATGAAATTTTTGGAAATCGAATATGTTATCAGTAATAGTGTCATGTGCCACAGAAGTAACTAGATTTCTATGTGAGCTGTGTCTTTACCATAATAAACCTAATGAAAATCAAATTAGATTTTTAACCACAGTGATTTTAAATATTTGTCATTCCCAGACAGTTGGTTTGACTCTTCCTCGAAGTATTTACAATCAGCTACAGTCCAAAATTGCTTTTTCTTCAAGGAGATATATGGAAAAGACTCTGACAACGACTCTTGAATGCAAGTTTCTGATAATTTCAAGATCATATCACTGGACTCTCTGAGAGCTGTTGAAATTTTAATGAACAGGCTGATACCTTCATGAAATTCAAGACAAAGAAGAAAAAAAAACTCAATTTCATTGGACTAAATAATTAAAAGGATAATGTTTTCATAATTTTTTATTTGAAAATGTGCTGATTCTTTGAATGTTTTATTCTCCAGATTTATGAACTTTCTCTTTTAAGCTATTTATACTTTACAGCAATTTGGTAAAGTACAATTTTGTAAACAAAAATTGAAATATTTGCTTTGGCTCCCTATCTGAGTGCCCCAGAATTGAGAAACTATTCATGAGTATTCATATGCTTATGGTAATAAAGTTATTTGCACAAGTTCAGTAAGAATCTACTCTCTTTATAACAGGACACATTTGAAAACATTGCTTATATTACCAAGGTTTTGACTGGGATGCTCCATTTGAGAATATACATAGAATAAACCCATAAGGAATGCAGGCAAATTCTGAAGTTGGCCTTGGTTTGGCTTCCTAGTCTCAAGAGGTTTTTGAAAGTTTAATCTAAGAGTCTTATAAAACTTCTAGCAAAGCAAAGTTTAAAAAGATCCTTTATGGTCCATTGATACTCTTGCTGCACTTAGGTAAAAAATCTAGGCAAGTTCGGTGAGACTCAACCTATTTTGCAAATAAATTCATCCTACAGCAATTACCTTTGGTAAAAATAGAGACCCCTATAGAGAGAAAAATTATGTTGGAAAGAAAAACTGTAGTACACCTGTTACCAGACTGAACCACTGTTCATTATCTTTGAGTATTTTCAATCCACTGGTAGACTGGACTGTACCCTGAATTCTTTTAGTTCTTCCAATTCAATTTTCTCCAATGAAATCATTAAGAACAAGAACAGCTCTGTTTCTGAAGCCATATAATCTGGAGGTGGACAACTCAATGTAAATTTCATGGGAAAACCCTCATGTCTGAGGAGTGGGCCACTCAGAGCTCACCAAATATTCAAGACCATAACTTAGAGAAACTTAAACTGCAAACCACGACAACAAGTTGATGACTTTACATTGTGGACAGCTTTTCTCAAGATGTCAGAACAAGATTATCAATCATGATGAGACTCTTACCTCTCTTAATTTGTCCTTGCTTATGCCTGTCTCCTTTGCTTCCCAGAATAATGCTGTACTTAGGATTTCACAAGAAGTAGCTTCTGAGAGTAACTTAACAGTGTCAGATATATCACATCAACCAAGCTTTTTTTTTATTTTTAAGATGGAGTTTCTCTCTTGTTGCCCATGCTGGAGCGCAATGGCACAATCTTGGCTCACCACAACCTCCGCCTCCTGGGTTCAAGTGATTCTCCTTCTTCAGCCTCCCTAGTAGCTGGGATTACAGGCATGCGCCACCACACTTGGCTAATATTGTAATTTTAGTAGACGGGGTTTCTCCATGTTGGTCAGGCTGGTTTTGAACGCCCAACCTCAGGTGATCCGCACGCCTCGGCCTCCTAAGGTGCTGGGATTACAGGCATGAGCCACTACACCTGGTCCACACATTTTTACATAACAAGAGATCCTTTAGTCCACCCAAAAGCTGACGTTAGCTGCATCTTTAACACAACTTTTTCCTCAAATGTATCGAGTTTTTTTTAGGCTTCCACTTCTATACTTGCCTATTCTTCTCACTCTCTGTTTTAATTTAACATAGACATGCAATACTAGAAAATAGAATTGCTCTCTACCAGCTTAACAGGGGGGAGCCTGTGCAGTTTCTGACACTTCTTGTTGCACATGGATAAATACATCGGGTTCTAATAGAGACTCAATTGTAAAAATCAACAAATGTGCTGCCTGGTTAAAATGACTAGACTCTTCTGGCTTCTTCTTTATTCTGTTGTAGTTGGTTTGCATCTTACTTAAGGTGCATACTCCAAACTCTTGATATCTTCGTCCTGATAGTCATACTGGTAGTCTCCCTCATGTGGTGCAATCTACGAACATTTTTACTTTGGTGCAAATATTTGTGATCAGCCATCCTTCAAATATCAAATTGTTTCTCTTGGGCTGGAATTCAAAAACTCAAAGAAATGTGTGGTTTATGGGCCAGAGGCAGTGGCTCACATCTGTAATCCCAGCACTTTGGGAGGAAAAGGCAGGCAGATCACAAGGTCAGGAGTCCGAGAACAGCCTGGTCAATATAGTGAAACCTTGTCTCTACTAAAATAACAAAAATTAGCCTAGTGTGGTGCTGCACACCTGTAGTCCTGTAGGGAGACCCCCTGAAACCATTGCTCTGGAATAAAAGATGAAATGCTCCTGATTATTGTAAATACAAAATTGCATGCAGGATTGTGTAAAGACAATGCCAGGTTGGGCTGCCACAATGAACCAACAGTGCGTGATTGGCTTCCCCATGCAGAGAGCCTATTAATGAATGTGTACTCAGGGAGATTTCACACCACCAAGATTCCTATCCCAGAAAAGCAGATGGTCATAGCTCTGGGAATGGAATGCAACCCTGTGGAGAGCCTATAAATGGACACATGAGGGGCGCCTGTTCATATGGATAAGATAGGGTTATAAATGCCCTTATCTTGCCACGGCTCTTCTAGGTCTCTTTAGAGTTAAGGCATACTCCCTTCTGATAATTTTTTGGTTTCGCCAGTTGTCTAGCTTCACTTCCTGTTTCTACTGATTGTTTGCAACCAGCTTTGACTGCAACTGTCACTGCTGATTAATATCTTGCTAATCATAGGTTATGGATAGACTGTGTTTCTGTTTTAAGGCTCTGTTAGAAAATGCTGATGCACACACCATGTTGTAAATTCTTATCTCTGTATACTCTACTTCTGCATGCCGATGTTATGTTAAAGAATTACTTCATCCCAATGTGACCATCTCACTTCAGAATCAAACCCCCCTAAATCCCTCACTAACCTACCCCTGCCCTCACTAAACTTAATAATAAATGCTGGTATATCCAGTGCGTTGGCAGCACCACAGGACCAAAACGTAATCACCACCCCTGGACTCAGCTTTCACTATCTTGTGTGTGTCTTTTACTTCTTGACCTGCCTATCCACTTGGGAACAAAGAAAGAGCCCTGTTGCATTGTGGGCTGCTGGCCAGATCCTACAATATAATCCCAGCTACTTGGGATGCTGAGGCAGGAGAATTGCTTGAACCAGGGAGGCAGAGGTTGCAGTGAGCTAAGATCGTGCCACTGCACTTCAGCCTCAGCGACAGAGTGAGACTCCAACAAAAAAAAAAAAAAAAAAAGAAGAGGGGGTGGTGTCAAGATGGTCAATAGGAACACCACCAGCCTCCAGCTCCCAGCATGAGCAGCACAGAAGATAGGTGATTTCTGCATTTTCAACTGAGCTACCAGGTTCATCTCACTGGGTTGTCTCAGACAGTGGGTATAAGACAGTGGGTGCAGCCCAATGAATGAGAGCCGAAGCAGAGTGAGGCACTACCTCACCCAGGAAGCACAAGGGGGATGGGAATTCCCTTTCCTAGCAAAGGGAAACCGTGACACACAACACCTGGAAAATTGGGTCACTCCCACCCAATACTGTGCTTTACCAAGAGTCTCAACAAATGGCACACCAGGAGATTATATCCCGTACCTGGCTTGGAGGGTCCCACACCCAGGGAGCCTCTCTCATTGTGAGCACAGCAGTCTGATATCTAACTGCAAGGCAGCAGCAAGGTTGGGGGAGGGGCGCCGCCATTGCTGAGGCTTAAGGAGGTAAACAAAGCAGCCAGGAAGCTTGAAGTGGGTGGAGCCCACCGCCACTCAAGGAGGCCTGCCTGCCTCTGTAGACTCCACCTCTGGGGACAGGGCATAGCCAAACAAAAGGCAGCAGAAACCTCTGCAGATGTAAATGTCCCTGTCTGACAGATTTGGAGACAGTAGTGGTTCTCCCAGCGTGGAATTTTTTTCAAAGAATGGACAGACTGCCTGCTCAAGTGGGTCCCTGACCCTGAGTAGCCTAACTTGGAGATATCCCCCACTAGGGGCAGAGTGACACTACACACCTCACACGGCCAGGTACACCTCTGAGATGAAGCTTCCAAAGGAACGATCAGACAGCAACATTGGCTGTTCAGCAATATTCACTCTTCTGCAGCCTCCACTGCTGATACCCAGCCATACAGTGTCTGGAGTGGACCTCAAGCAAACTCCAACAGACCTGCAGCTGAGGGTCCTGACTGTTAGAAGGAAAACTAACAAACAGAAAGGACATCCACACTAAAATCCCATCTGTAGGTCACCATCACCAAAGACCAAAGGTAGATAAAAGCACAAAGATGGGCAAAAAGCAGTGCAGAAAAGCTGAAAATTCTAAAAATCAGAGCACCTCTCAACCTCCAAAGGAATGCAGCTCCTCACCAGCAATGGAACAAAGCTGGATGGAGAATGATTTTGACAAGTTGAGAGAAGAAGGCTTCAGACAATCAAATTTCTCCTAGCTAATGGAAGAAGTGCGAATCCAGCGCCAAGAAACTAAAAACCTTGAAAAATCTTTGACAAATGACTAACTAGAATAACCAAAGTAGACAAGCCCTTAAATGACCTGATAGAGAAGAAAACCATGACACGAGAACTACGTGACAAATGCACAAGTTTCAGTCACCGACTCGATCAACTGGAATAAAAGGTATCAGTGATTGAAGATCAAATAAATGAAATGAAGCAAGAGAAGTTTAGAGAAAAAAGAGTAAAAAGAAATCAACAAAGCCTTCAAGAAATATGGGACTATGTGAAAAGACAAAATCTATGTATGATTGGTGTATGTGAAAGTGACGGGGAGAATGGAACCAAGATGGAAAACACTCTGCAGGATATTATCCATGAGAACATCCCCAACCTAGCAAGGCAGGCCAACATTCAAATTCAGGAAATACAGAGAATGCCAAAAAGATACTCCTCGAGAAGAGCAACTCCAAGACACATAATTGTCAGAATAACAAAAGTTGAAATATAGGAAAAAATATTAAGGGCAGACAGAGAGAAAGGATGGGTTACTCACAAAGGGAAGCCCATCAGACTAAGAGCGGATCTCTCAGCAGAAACACTACAAGTCAGAAGAGAGTATGGGCCAATATTCAACATTCTTAAAGAAAAGAATTTTCATCCCAGAATTTCATATCCAGCCAAACAAAGCTTCATAAGTGAAGGAGAAATAAAACCCTTACAGACAAGCAAATGCTGAGAGATTTTGTTACCACCAGGCCTGCCCTACAAGAGCTCCCGAAGGTAGCACTGAACATGGAAAGGAACAACCGGTACCAGCCACTGCAAAAACATGCCAAAATGTAAAGATCATCGATGCTAGAAAGAAACTGCATCAACTAACGAGCAAAATAACTAGCTAAGATCATAATGACAGGATCTAGATCACAAATTACAATATGAACCTTAAGGTAAGTGGACTAAATGGTCCAATTAAAAGAAACAGACTGGGAAATTGGATAAAGAGTCAAGACTCATCAGCACGCTATATTCAGGAGACCCATCTCACGTGCAGAGACACACATAGGCTCAAAATAAAGGGATGGAGGAAAATGTACCAAGCAAATGGAAAACAAAAAAGGCAGGGGTTGTAGTCCTAGTCTCTGATAAAACAGACTTTAAACCACCAAAGATCAAAAGACACAAAGAAGGCCATTACATAATGGTAAAGGGATCAATTAAAGAAGGAGAGCTAGCTTTCCTAAATATATATGCACCCAATACAGGAGCACCCAGATTCATAAAGCAAGCCCTTGGAGACTTAAAAGAGACTTAGACTTCCACACAATAATAATGGGAGACTTTAACACTCCATTGTCAACATTAGACAGATCAACTAGACAGAAAGTTAACAAGGATATCCAAGAATTGAATTCAGCTCTGCACCAAGCGGACCTAATAGACATCTACAGAACTCTCGACCCCAAATCAACAGAATATACAGTCTTCACAGCACCATATCGCTCTTATTCCAAAATTGACCACAGAGTTGGAAGTAAAGCACTCCTCAGCAAATACAAAAGAACAGAAATTATAACAAACTGTCTCTCAGACCACAGCGCAATCAAACTAGAACTCAGGATTAAGAAACTCAATGAAAACGCACAACTACATGGAAACTGAACAACCTGCTCCTGAATGATTACTGGGTACATAATGAAATGAAGGCAGAAATAAAGATGTTCCTAGAAACCAATGAGAACAAAGTCACTACATACCAGAATCTCTGGGACACATTTAAAGCAGTGTGTAAAGAGAAATGTATAGCACTAAATGCCCACAAGAGAAAGCAGGAAACATAGAAAATTGACACCCAACATCACATCACAATTAAAAGAACTAGAGAAACAAGAGCAAACACATTCAAAAGCTAGCAGAAGGCAATAAATAACAAAGATCAGAGCAGACCTGAAGGAGATAGAGACACAAAAACCCTCCAAAAAAATCTATGAATCCAGGAGCTGGTTTTTTGAATAGATCAACAAAATTGATAGACCGCTAGCAAGACTAATAAAGAAGAAAAGAGAGAAGAATCAAATAGAACCAACAAAAATTGATAAAAGGCATATAAACACCGACCCCACAGAAATACAAACTACCATCAGAGAATACTATAAACACCTCTACGCAAATAAACCAGAAAACCTAGAAAAAATGGATAATTACCTGGACACTTACACTCTCACAAGACTAAACCAGGAAGAAGTTGAATCCCTGAATAGACCAATAACAGGCTCTGAAATTGAGGCAATAATTCATAGCTTACCAACCAAAACAAAGTCCAGGACAAGACAGATTCACAGCCGAATTCTGCCGGAGGTACAAGGAGGAGCTGGTACCATTCCTTCTGAAACTATTCCAATCAATAGAAAAAGAGGGAATCCTCCCTAACTCATTTTATGAGGTCAACATCATCCTTATACCAAAGCCTGGCAGAGACATAACAAAAACAGAGAATTTTAGACCAATACCACTGATGAACATCGATGGAAAAATCCTCAACAACATACTGGCAAACAAAATCCAGCAGCACATAAAAAAGCTTATTCACCATGATCAAGTGGGCTTCATCCCTGGGATGCAAGCTGGTTCAACATACGCAAATTAATAAATGTAATCCAGCATATAAACAGAACTAAAGACAAACACCACATGATTATCTCAATAGATGCAGAAAAAGCCTTTGACAAAATTCAACAGCCCTTCATGCTAAAAACTCTCAATAAATTCGGGATTGATGGGATGTATCTCAAAATAATAGGAGCTATTTATGACAAACCCACAGATAATATCATACTGAATGGGCAAAAACTAGAAGCATTCCCATTGAAAATTGGAACAAGACAGGGATGAGCTCTCTCACTACTCCTATTCAACATAGTGTTGGAAGATCCGGCCAGGGCAATCAGTCAAGAGAAAGAAATAAAGGGTATTCAATTAGGAGAAGAAGATGTCAAATTGTCCCTGTTTGCAGATGACATGATTGTATATTTAGAAAACTCCGTCATCTCAGCACAAAATCTACTTAAGCTGATAAGCAACTTCAGCAGAGTACAAAATTAATATGCCAAAATCACAAGCATTCCTGTACACCAATAACAGACAAACAGAGAGCCAAAACATGAATGAACTCCCATTCAGAATTGCTTCAAAGAGAATAAAATACCTAGGAATCGAACTTACAAGGGATGTGAAGGACCCCTTCAAGGAGAACTACAAACCACTGCTCAATGAAATAAAAGAGGACACAAACAAACAGAAGAAAATTTCATGCTCACGAATAGGAAGAATCAATAATATGAAAATGGCCATACTGCCCAAGGTAATTTATAGATTCAACGCCATCCCTATTAAGCTACTAATGACTTTCTTCACAGAATTGGAAAAAACTACTTTAAAGTCCATATGGAACCAAAAAAGAGCCCGTTTTGCCAAGACTATCCTAAGCCAAAAGAACAAAGCTGGAGGCATCACGCTACCTGACTTCAAACTATACTACAAGGCTACTGTAACCAAAACAGCATGGTACTGGTACCAAAACAGAGATATAGACCAATGGAACAGAACAGAGTCCTCAGAAATGATACCACACATCTACAACCATCTTATCTTTGACAAACCTGACAAAAACAAAAAATGGGGAAAGGATTCCCTATTTAATAAATGGTGCTGGGAAAACTGGCTAGCCATAAGTAGAAAGCTGAAACTGGATCCCTTCCTTACAGCTTATACAAAAATTAATGCAAGATGGATTAAAGACTTAAATGTTAGACATACACCATAAAAACCCTAGAAGGAAACCTAGGCAATACCATTCAGGACATAGGCATGGGCAAGGATTTCATGTCTAAAACACCAAAAGCAAAGGGAACAAAAGCCAAAATGGACAAATGGGATCTAATTAAACTAAAGAGCTTATGCACAGCTACAGAAACTACCATCAGAGTCAACAGGCAACCTACAGAATGGGAGAACATTTTTGCAAACCACTCATCTGACAAAGGGCTAATATCCAGAAAAGAACTCAAACAGATTCACAAGAAAAAAAAAAACCCATCGAAAAGTGGGCAAGGATATGAACAGACACTTCTCAAAAGAAGACATTTATACAGCCAACAGACACATGAAAAAATGTTCATCATCACTAGCCATCAGAGAAATGCATATCAAAACCATAATGAGATACCATCTCACGCCAGTTAGAATGGTGATCATAAAAAAGTCAGGAAACAACAGGTGCTGGAGAGGATGTGGAGAAATAGGAACACTTTCACACTGTTGGTGGGACTGTAAACTAGTTCAACCATTGTGGAAGACAGCGTGGCGATTCCTCAAGAATCTAGAACTAGAAATACCATTCGACCCAGCCATCCCATTACTGGGTATATACCAAAAGGATTCTAAATCATGCTGCTATAAAGACACATGCACACGTATGTTTATTGCGGCACTATTCACAATAGCAAAGACTTGGAATCAACCCAAATGTCCATCATTGACAGACTGGATTAAGAAAATGTGGCAAATATACACCATGGAATACTATGCAGTCATAAAAGGATGAGTGCATGTCCTTTGTAGGGACATGGATGCAACTGGAAACCATCATTCTCAGCAAACTATCACAAGAACAGAAAACCAAAAACAGCATGTTCTCACTCATAGGTGGGAATTGAACAATGAGAACACTTGGACACAGGAAGGGGAACATCACACACCAAGGTTGTTGTGGGGTGGTGGAAGGGGAGAGGGATAGCATGACGAGACACACTTAATGTAAATGATGAGTTAATGGGTGCAGCACACCAATATGGCACATGTATACAAATGTAACAAATCTTCACATTGTGCACATCTGCCCTAGAACATAAAGTATAAAAAAAATTTTTTTAAAGACAAAGAAAATTAAAAAAAAAGAAAAGGAAAGAATTGATAGAAGCCCAAAATTACAGTTATTGAGACTAAAGCTAATGCTTTAAGTTTTGTTCATATTCTCACCTAAGTGAGAGTACAGACACTCCAAAATAGAGCCATACATGACAAATGTTATATACTATCACTGAAATTTTAAGGAAGCAGATAGCTCTCAAAACAGATCATATTTCTCTGTAAGAAGTCGATTCCAGTCTACCTGAGTGAGCATAATAACTATGCAACAGGCACATCCTAAGTGCTTTTCATGTAGCTACAGTCCTGACAAAAATCCTAAGTGTCACCATCACCATTTTTACAGATTAAGAAAAAAAGAACTGTGGCGGAGAAGTATGTGCCCACTGTCACCTAACTCCATAATTTAACCTCATCCTCCACTTCATCTGGTAAGAGGACATGCTAAGATTTACAAGGTCTCCTGAATGACATCCACCTTCAAAAATAATTTTTGTCCCATTTACTTTCAGGATTTGACAGCCAGCATTTTGTTTTCTGTCTCATCCTTCACTTATGCACCTGTTCCCTAACACTACACTCACAACTGCACAGTCCTGCATAAAAGCTAGCTTTTAGAAACCTCAATCTTTTTGGAAAAAAGAAAGGCCAGGTTCCAAGTCTCACAAAAAGTCTTTTTCTATTCTATTGTCAACTGTTTGCATGGCCATTCTCTGGACATAACCAAGTACACTAGAAACAGAAAGTGTAATGAGAAGAAAGTAGGAGGGTGAGATTCTAGAAAGACACACAGGGAAAAGATTCCAAATCCAGAAAAATTCATAAAATGCACCCAGGGAGTGTGACTTTGAGCAATGACAGCCCCACCTGCCACGTTCCACGGCTCTTGGCCTTTTAATTCCTTCTCAACCTGCCCTTCCTGGTCTTGCTTTCTTAGACCAACACAAACATCCTGGGAGCTGGGGTCAAATCAGAGCACATAGCACTGAGTGGTAGGGTTGGGAAAGGCATAAAAGGAAAAAGAGTGTTTGACTCATGAAGATATGACTCACCGAGGTACACATCACCTAGGCAGGCAATAGATTACTGAAGGGCTTTGCAGGACTCATGGTTGTTTTCCAGAATGAAAGACTGAGGCAAGAGTCTTGACCAATTGAGTTTTATTGAGCCAGAGCTTGACGGTGCAACCTGGGAAAATATGAGTTGCAAAAAACCTCTGTGGCTTGTGTTCTCTCTGAAGAGGTTTCTGGAGGCTTAGTATTTATACATTTAATTAAAGGAGAGAAGGCAGGTAGGAGGAGATGGAGTGGGCAGAAAAACAATAGATCTAATCTTGTTTTTCTTCTGTACCTCAGAAAATAAATATTATCAGAAAGAGAGTAAAAGTACTCTAGTTTTAGGAGCTAGATTTTGATTGCTCACCTAAAGTTATAATCGACATGTCTTTCTTTTAAAAACAAATATACATCTTGAAAGGTTTTGAAGCCAAAAAAAAACAACTTGTTCAGGCAGTCATCCGGAGATGCCAGAGATCTTTGGCTTTTCTGTTTACCCCGTTCTTTTTCTCTTCTTTCTTTTTTTTTTTTTTAAGAGACATAATCTTGCTCTGTCACGTAGACTAGAGTGTATTCACTTAAGCCTTGAACTCCTGGGCTGAAGCTGTCCTCCCACCTTAGCCTTCCCAGTGTCTGAGACTACAGGCATGCACTGCTGCACCTGGCTAATTTGATTTATTTTGTTTAGTAAGGACATGGTCTCCCTTTTCTCTTTAGGCTGGTCTTAAACTCCTGGTTTCAAGTGATCCTCCTGCCTTGGACTCTCAAACGGCTGGGATTGCAGGCCTGTGCCAGCACACCTGGCCCCACAATTCTTCAAAAGCTCTCAGAGAAAGCATTGTAGAAGACCCCTGTGGCTGTATGTTTCATCTGATCCTACCTGACTAGGAAGGCTCATTCTTAAGAAGTCACATCCCACGGAAAAGGGCATGAAGACAAATCAGAAAAGGGCAAAGGGAAATCACAGCAACAAAGGGATAGTATAATCCTGGAACCTTAATAAGTCACACAAATGCTGCTTCAATGAGAGGAATTTGTTTGGCAAACATCGCTCTAACATTTTCAGTTGTATGTTGGTTCACCTGTAATGTCTGCAGCAGTCTACAGACTAGGTTTTCTAGTTTCTGAAGCATCTTCCAATTGCCATGGCAATCTGACACAATTCTCTGAATTGCAGTCTGAATCCAGTGTTCACGTGTATGTTTTGTGTTGTCTACTCATCAGCAGGCATAAAGGTTGTTTATATATAAGTTGCTATGATTTCTCCAGAAGTTTACATAAGTTGTCTAGTTTCAGCTTGCAACATTTAATCTGCCCATCTGACAAAAGGGTAATATCCAGAATCTACAAGAAACTTAAATTTACAAGAAAAAAACAAACAAACAACCCGACCAAAAAGTGGGCAAAGCACATGAACAGACACTTCTCAAGATAAGACATTTATGTGACCAACAAACATATGAAAAAAAGCTCATTATTACTGCTCATTAGGGACATGCAAATCAAAACCACAATGTGATACCATCTCACGCCAGTTAGAATGTTGGTCAGGAAACAACAGATGCTGGAGGAAGCTCAGGAAACAACAGATGCTGGAGACAATGTGGGGAAATAGGAATGCTTTTACACTGTTGGTGGGAGTGAAAATTAGTTCAACCTTTGCGGAAGGTAGTGTGGCGATTCCTCAAGGATCTAGAATAAGAAATAACATTTGACCCAGTAATCCCATTACTGGGTATATACCCAAAGGATTATAGATCATTCTACTATAAACACACATGCACACATATGTTTATTGTGGCACTATTCACAATAGCAAAGACTTGGAACCAACCCAAATGCCTATCAATGAGAGACTATATAAAGATAATGTGGTACATCTACACCATGGAATTCGATGCAGCCATAATAAACGATGAGTTCATGTCCTTTTCAGGGACATGGATGAAGCTGGAAATCACCATTCTCAGCAAATTAACACAGGAATAGAAAACCAAACACTGCATGTTCTCATTCATAAGTGGGAGTTGGACAATGAGAGCACATGGACAGAGGGAAGGGAACATCATACACTAGGGCCTGTTGGGGTGTGGGGGGCTAGGGGAGGGATAGCATTAGGAGAAATATCTAATGTAGATGATGGGTTAATGGGTGCAACAAAACACCATGGCACGTGTATACCTATGTAACAAACCTGCAGGTTCTGCACATGTATCCCAGAACTTAAAAGTGTAATTTTAAAAAAATGATACAAAATTGAAAAGCACAGCTTAAATTTATAATATGCCAAAATGGAAGAAAAATGGAAGAAAATTCTGAAACCATTAGTTTTGAAAATTCTGGCCAGGAAAAAATGTATGATTCAGTCCAAATTGTAGGTAAATAACAAAATTTTTTTTTTAAATGAACACATCTAAAATTTAATAACTTGTTCTGCTGTTTTCCTCTGAAAAATAATTTTCCCCCTCCTGTTCCCCATTTTATGAAATAGAAATCATTTGGGACAAATGAATTTCCAAAATAAGTTTTAGTCTTACACCTGGATTGTTTATATAAAGTGCAGCAAGAATATAGATTCAAGGCCTCTATGAATACATATGTTTTATATATATGAATATATATATATATATATTCTACCATGTAGAATGGTGCTAAAATATATTAATGGCCACAAATCTGTACAAGTCTGCAGCAGCCTCAATTCTTTATTTTCAAAAGAAAGAATTCAACTAAGTGTCATAAGACAGAAGAAGAGACTGAGGCAAGTTTTACACCAAGATTGAAAGTTTATTTAACGGTGTTAGAGCAGAAATTAAAGAAAGTAAAGTACACTGAAAACAGGGCCAAACAGGTGATGAGATTTCACGTGTGTGGTTTGACCTTTGAATTAGGGTTTTGAATGTTGGCATAATTCTGGGGTCTACATCTCTTCTCCCCTGATTCTTCCCTTAAAGTGGGCTGTCTGCATGTGAAGTGGCCCACTAGCACTTAAGAAGGGACCCTGTGTAGTGTGTTTCCTGGAGTACAGTTGGAAAACAGAGACCAAAATAAAAGTTATATATGTAAATAAAATTGGTCTAGTTATAAAATCCTGTTATAAATTTCTATCATTTTTGTGATACCTTGGCATCTATTTTTAATTTTCCTTGAACACACCCAAATTCCTTTTCTCTCTCTCTCTCCCTCTCTCTCTCTCTCTCTCTTTCTCTCTGCTTTGAGATGTTAATTTACTACCTACTTTCTCTAAAACTCAGCCAGGGCTTCCTCAGATAAATGCTAACTTTTTCTATTTACAAAAGCACCATTTAAATCCAACTGTTTTATTTAATAGTGAGTTTTATGGGTTCCATGCAGAAAGTTTTAAAATCAAAAATCTAAAGTATTTCTGTCTCCCTCTATCTTTATGTGCACATGTATATGTTCTATGTGGTATCACATATATGTATATGTCAGTACCTATGTTTATATATTGTTTATACATGGTATCAAATTAATATAAAAATAAATGAGTACTCATCAATTAAGAAAATAATTTCAAATGCTTTTTAACACATGTGATATTAGTAATCTTCAATAATAGAAGAATGCCTCAAATGAGCATGCATACCTATCTGCAGCCTCCTTAAAAATATTATCAGCCAAGAATTTTATATTCAGCAAAACTAAAGCTCATAAATAAAGGAATGATAACAGTCATTTTCAACCAAACAAATGCTGAGAGAATTTGCCACTACCAAGCCAGCACTATAATAACTGCTAAAAGGAGCTCCAAACATTGAAACAAATCCTGGAAACACATCAACACAGAACCTCTTTAAGCACGAATCTCACAGGACCTATAAAACAAAAATACAATCAATAAATGAATGAAACCAAGGTATTCAGGCAGCAAATATCAGGATGAATGGAACAGGACCTCAGTTTCAATATTAACATTGAATGTAAGTGGTCTAAAAGCAGCACTTAAAAGATACAGAATTGCAGAATTGATAATAATGCACCAAGCAAGTATCTGCTGCCCTCAAGAGACTCCAATAACCATAAAGGGTTGTATAAACTTAAGGTAAAAGCATAGGAAAAGATACCCCATGCAAATGGCCACAAAAGTGAGCAAGAGTAACTATTCTTCTTTCAGAAAAAACTAACTTTAAAGCAACAGCAGTTAAAAAAGACAAAGAGGGACATTATATAACAATAAAAGGACTTGTCCAACAGAAAACTATCACAGTCCTAAATACATATGCACATAACACTGCAGCTCCCAAATTTATATAACTATTACTACTAAACCTAAGAATTGAGATAGACAGTAACACAATAATAGTGAGGGACTTCAGTACTGACAGCACTAGACAGGTCATCAAGACAGAAAGTCAAGACAGAAACAATGGATTTAAACTATGCCCTAGAGCAAATCGACTTAAGAAATATTTACAGAATGTTCAACCCGATAACCCAGAATGTACATTCTATTCATCAGCACATGGAATTTTCTTCAAGATAGACCATATGATAGGCCACAAAACAAGTCTCAATAAATTTAAGAAAATTGAAATTCTGTGAAGTACTCTCTCAGACAGCAGTAGAATAAAACTGGAAATCAACTCCAGAAGGAACCTTCAAAACAATGAAAACACACAGAAATTAAATAACTTGCTCCTGAATGATCATTGGGTCAAATAAGAAATTAAGATGGAAATTTAAAAATTCTTTGAACTGAACAATAATGATGCATCCTATCAAAACATCTGGAATTATGCAAAGAGTGTGCTAAAAGTTCATAGCCTTAAATGCCTACATCAAAATGACTGAAAGAGCACCAATAGAAAATCTAAGGTTACATTTCTAGAAATTCAAAAAACAAGAACACACCAAACCCAAACCCAATAGAAGAACGAAATTAACCAAGATCAGAGCAGAATCAAATGAAGTTGAAACAAAATAATACCAAATATAAATTAAATGTAAAGCTGGCTTTTTGGAAAAATAAATAAAATTGATAGACGTTAGGCAAGAACAACCAAGAAAAGAAGAGAGAAGGGCCAAATAAGCTCAGTTAGAAATGAAATGGGAGCTATTACCACCAACGCCACAGAAATACAAAAGATCATTCACAGGTGCTACAAACACATTTATGTGCATAAACTAGAAAACCTAGAGTGGATGAATAAATTCCTGGAAATATAAAACCCTCCTAGATTAAATTAGAAAGAATTACAAACCCTGAACAGACCAACAAAAAGCAGCAATATTGAAAAGATAATTTAAAAATTAACAACAACATGGCGGAGCAAGATGGCCGAATAGGAACAGCTCCAGTCTCCAACTCCCAGTGCGAGTGACACAGAAGACCGGTGATTTCTGCATTTTCAACTGAGGTACTGGGTTCATCTCACTGGGGAGTGCCGGACGATCGGTGCTGGTCAGCTGCTGCAGCCCGACCAGCGAGAGCTGAAGCAGGGCGAGGCATTGCCTCACCTGGGAAGTGCAAGGGGGAAGGGAATCCCTTTTCCTAGCCAGGGGAACTGAGACACACAACACCTGGAAAATCGGGTAACTCCCACCCCAATACTGCGCTTTAAGCAAACAGGCACACCAGGAGACCATATCCCACACCTGGCCGGGAGGGTCCCACACCCACGGAGCCTCCCTCATTGCTAGAACAGCAGTCTGTGATCTACCGGCAAGGCAGCAGTGAGGCTGGGGGAGGGGCGCCCGCCATTGCTGAGGCTTAAGTAGGTAAACAAAGCTGCTGGGAAGCTCCAACTGGGTGGAGCTCACAGCAGCTCAAGGAAACCTGCCTGTCTCTATAGACTCCACCTCTGGCGACAGGGCAATAACAAAGGCAGCCGAAACCTCTGCAGATGCAAATGACTCTGTCTGACAGCTTTGAAGAGAACAGTGGATCTCCCAACGCAGAGGTTGAGATCTGAGAAGGGACAGACTCCCTGCTCAAGTGGGTCCCTGACCCCTGAGTAGCCTAACTGGGAGACATCCCCCACTAGGGGCAGTCTGACACCCCACACCTCACAGGGTGGAGTACACCCCTGAGAGGAAGCTTCCAAAGCAAGAATCAGACAGGTACACTCGCTGTTCAGAAATATTCTATCTTCTGCAGCCTCTGCTGCTGATACCCAGGCAAACAGGGTCTGGAGTGGACCTCAAGCAATCTCCAACAGACCTACAGCTGACGGTCCTGACCGTTAGAAGGAAAACTATCAAACAGGAAGGACACCTACACCAAAACCCCATCAGTACATCACCATCATCAAAGACCAGAGGCAGATAAAACCACAAAGATGGGGAAAAAGCAGGGCAGAAAAGCTGGAAATTCAAAAAATAAGAGCGCATCTCCCCCGACAAAGGAGCGCAGCTGATCGCCAGCAACGGATCAAAGCTGGACGGAGAATGACTTTGACGAGATGAGAGAAGAAGGCTTCAGTCCATCAAATTTCTCAGAGCTAAAGGAGGAATTACGTACCCAGCGCAAAGAAACTAAAAATCTTGAAAAAAACGTGGAAGAATTGATGGCTAGAGTAATTAATACAGAGAAGGTCCTAAAAGAAATGAAAGAAATGAAAACCATGACACAAGAAATACGTGACAAATGCACAAGCTTCAGTAAACAACTCGATCAACTGGAAGAAAGAGTATCTGCGATTGAGGATCAAATAAATGAAATGAAGCGAGAAGAGAAACCAAAAGAAAAAAAAAAGAAAAAGAAATGAACAAAGCCTGCAAGAAGTATGGGATTATGTAAAAAGACCAAATCTACGTCTGATTGGGGTGCCTGAAAGTGAGGGGGAAAATGGAACCAAGTTGGAAAAC
Source organism: Macaca thibetana thibetana (assembly GCF_024542745.1). Taxonomy (NCBI): domain Eukaryota; kingdom Metazoa; phylum Chordata; class Mammalia; order Primates; family Cercopithecidae; genus Macaca; species Macaca thibetana. The sequence continues at coordinate 46,893,334 of NC_065596.1, read as the reverse complement.
ACTCTTCAGGATATCATCCAGGAGAACTTCCCCAACCTAGTAGGGCAGGCCAACATTCAAATCCAGGAAATACAGAGAATGCCACAAAGATACTCCTCGAGAAGAGCAACTCCAAGACACATAATTGCCAGATTCACCAAAGTTGAAATGAAGGAAAAAAGGTTAAGGGCAGCCAGAGAGAAAGGTCGGGTTACCCACAAAGGGAAGCCCATCAGACTAACAGCAGATCTCTCGGCAGAAACTCTCCAAGCCAGAAGAGAGTGGGGGCCAATATTCAACATTCTTAAAGAAAAGAATTTTAAACCCAGAATTTCATATCCAGCCAAACTAAGTTTCATAAGTGAAGGAGAAATAAAATCCTTTACAGATAAGCAAATGCTTAGAGATTTTGTCACCACTAGGCCTGCCATACAAGAGACCCCAGAGGAAGCACTCAACATGGAAAGGAACAACCAGTACCAGCCATTGCAAAAACATGCCAAAATGTAAAGACCATCGAGGCTAGGAAGAAACTGCATCAACTAACGAGCAAAATAACCAGTTAATATCATAATGGCAGGATCAAGTTCACACATAACAATCTTAACCTTAAATGTAAATGGACTAAATGCTCCAATTAAAAGACACAGACTGGCAAACTGGATAAAGATTCAAGACCCATCAGTCTGCTGTATTCAGGAGACCCATCTCACACGCAGAGACATACATAGGCTCAAAATAAAGGGATGGAGGAAGATTTACCAAGCAAATGGAGAACAAAAAAAGCGGGGGTTACAATACTAGTCTCTGATAAAACAGACTTTAAACCATCAAAGATCAAAAGAGACAAAGAAGGCCATTACATAATGGTAAAGGGATCAATTCAACAGGAAGAGCTAACTATCCTAAATATATATTCACCCAATACAGGAGCACCCAGATTCATAAAGCAAGTCCTTAGAGACTTACAAAGAGACTTAGACTCCCATACAATAATAATGGGAGACTTCAACACTCCACTGTCAACATTAGACAGATCAACGAGACAGAAAGTTAACAAGGACATCCAGGAATTGAACTCATCTCTGCAGCAAGCAGACCTAATAGACATATATAGAACTCTCCACCCCAAATCAACAGAATATACATTCTTCTCAGCACCACATCGTACTAACTCCAAAATCGACCACGTACTTGGAAGTAAAGCACTCCTCAGCAAATGTACAAGAACAGAAATTATAACAAACTGTCTCTCAGACCACAGTGCAATCAAACTAGAACTCAGGACTAAGAAACTCAATCAAAACCGCTCAACTACATGGAAACTGAACAACCTGCTCCTGAATGACTACTGGGTACATAACGAAATGAAGGCAGAAATAAAGATGTTCTTTGAAACCAATGAGAACAAAGATACAACATACCAGAATCTCTGGGACACATTTAAAGCAGTGTGTAGAGGGAAATTTATAGCACTAAATGCCCACAAGAGAAAGCAGGAAAGATCTAAAATTGACACTCTAACATTGCAATTAAAAGAACTAGAGAAGCAAGAGCAAACACATTCGAAAGCTAGCAGAAGGCAAGAAATAACTAAGATCAGAGCAGAACTGAAGGAGATAGAGACACAAAAAACTCTCCAAAAAATCAATGAATCCAGGAATTGGTTTTTTGAAAAGATCAACAAAATTGACAGACCACTAGCAAGACTAATAAAGAAGAAAAGAGAGAAGAATCAAATAGATGCAATAAAAAATGATAAAGGGGATATCACCACCGACGACACAGAAATACAAACTACCATCAGAGAATACTATAAACACCTCTACGCAAATAAACTAGAAAATCTAGAAGAAATGGATAATTTCCTGGACACTTACACTCTTCCAAGACTAAACCAGGAAGAAGTTGAATCCCTGAATAGACCAATAGCAGGCTCTGAAATTAAGGCAATGATTAATAGCCTACCAACCAAAAAAAGTCCAGGGCCAGATGGATTCACAGCTGAATTCTACCAGAGGTACAAGGAGGAGCTGGTACCATTCCTTCTGAAACTATTCCAATGAATAGAAAAAGAAGGAATCCTCCCTAACTCATTTTGTGAGGCCAACATCATCCTGATACCAAAGCCTGGCAGAGACACAACAAAAAAAGAGAATTTTAGACCAATATCCCTGATGAACATCGATGCAAAAATCCTCAATAAAATACTGGCAAACTGGATTCAGCAGCACATCAAAAAGCTTATCCACCATGATCAAGTGGGCTTCATCCCTGGGATGCAAGGCTGGTTCAACATTCGCAAATCAATAAACATAACCCAGCATATAAACAGAACCAAAGACAAGAACCACATGATTATCTCAATAGATGGAGAAAAGGCTTTTGACAAAATTCAACAGCCCTTCATGCTAAAAACGCTCAATAAATTCGGTATTGATGCAACGTACCTCAAAATAATAAGAGCTATTTATGACAAACCCACAGCCAATATCATACTGAATGGGCAAAAACTGGAAAAACTCCCTTTGAAAACTGGCACAAGACAGGGATGCCCTCTCTCACCACTCCTATTCAACATAGTGTTGGAAGTTCTGGCTAGGGCAATCAGGCAAGAGAAAGAAATCAAGGGTATTCAGTTAGGAAAAGAAGAATTCAAATTGTCCCTGTTTGCAGATGACATGATTGTATATTTAGAAAACCCCATCGTCTCAGTCCAAAATCTCCTTAAGCTGATAAGCAACTTTAGTAAAGTCTCAGGATACAAAATGAATGTGTAAAAATCACAAGGGTTCTTATACACCAGTAACAGACAAACAGAGAGCCAAATCAGGAATGAACTTCCATTCACAATTGCTTCAAAGAGAATAAAATACCTAGGAATCCAACTTACAAGGGATGTAAAGGACCTCTTCAAGGAGAACTACAAACCACTGCTCAGTGAAATAAAAGAGGACACAAACAAATGGAAGAACATACCATGCTCATGGATAGGAAGAATCAATATCGTGAAAATGGCCATACTGCCCAAGGTTATTTATAGATTCAATGCCATCCCCATCAAGCTACCAATGAGTTTCTTCACAGAATTGGAAAAAACTGCTTTAAAGTTCATATGGAACCAAAAAAGAGCCCGCATCTCCAAGACAATCCTAAGTCAAAAGAACAAAGCTGGAGGAATCACGCTACCTGACTTCAAACTATACTACAAGGCTACAGTAACCAAAACAGCATGGTACTGGTACCAAAACAGAGATATAAACCAGTGGAACAGAACAGAGTCTTCAGAAATAATACCACACATCTACAGCCATCTGATCTTTGACAAACCTGAGAGAAACAAGAAATGGGGAAAGGAATCCCTATTTAATAAATGGTGATGGGAAAACTGTCTAGCCATAAGTAGAAAGCTGAAACTGGATCCTTTCCTTACTCCTTATACGAAAATTAATTCAAGATGGATTAGAGACTTAAGTGTTAGACCTAATACCATAAAAACCCTAGAGGAAATCCTAGGTAGTACCATTCAGGACACAGGCATGGGCAAAGACTTCATGTCTAAAACACCAAAAGCAACGGCAGCAAAAGCCAAAATGACAAATGGGATCTAATTAAACTAAAGAGCTTCTGCACAGCAAAAGAAACTACCATCAGAGTGAACAGGCAACCTACAGAATGGGAGAACATTTTTGCAATCTACTCATCTGACAAAGGGCTAATATCCAGAACCTACAAAGAACTCAAACAAATTTACAAGAAAAAAACAAACAACCCCATCAAAAAGTGGGCAAAGGATATGAACAGACATTTCTCAAAAGAAGACATTCATACAGCCAACAGACACATGAAAAAATGTTCAGCATCACTGGCCATCAGAGAAATGCAAATCAAAACCACAATGAGATACCATCTCACACCAGATAGAATGGCAATCATTAAAAGGTCAGGAAACAACGGGTGCTGGAGAGGATGTGGAGAAATAGGAACACTTTTACACTGTTGGTGGGATTGTAAACTAGTTCAACCATTTTGGAAAACAGTATGGCGATTCCTCAAGGATCTAGAACTAGATGTACCATATGACCCAGCCATCCCATTACTGGAGATATACCCAAAGGATTATAAATCATGCTGCTATAAAGACACATGCACACGTATGTTCATTGCGGCACTATTCACAATAGCAAAGACTTGGAATCAACCCAAATGTCCATCAGTGACAGATTGGATTAAGAAAATGTGGCACATATACACCATGGAATACTATGCAGTCATAAAAAAGGATGAGTTTGTGTCCTTTGTAGGGACATGGATGCAGCTGGAAACCATCATTCTTAGCAAACTATCACAAGAACAGAAAACCAAACACCGCATGTTCTCACTCATAGGTGGGAACTGAACAATGAGATCACTTGGACTCGGGAAGGACATCACACACCGGGGCCTATTATGGGGAGGGGGGTGGGGGGAGGGATTGCATAGGATTTATACCTGATGTAAATCACGAGTTGATGGGTGCAGCACAGCAACATGACACAAGTATACATATGTAACAAACGTGCACATTATGCACATGTACCCTAGAACTTAAAGTATAATAAAAAAAAATTTCTTTGAACTGAACAATAATGATGCATTCTATCAAAACATCTGGAATTATGCAAAGACTGTGCTAAAAGTTCATCGCCTTAAATGCCTACATCAAAATGACTGAAAGAGCACAAATAGACAATCTAAGGTTACATTTCTAGAAATTCAAGAAACAAGAACACACCAAACCCAAACCCAACAGAAGAACGAAATTAACGAAGAACAGAGCAGAATCAAATGAAGTTGAAACAAAATAGTACCAAATATAAATTAAATGTAAAGCAGGCTTTTTTGAAAAATAAATAAAATTGATAGACCATTGGCAAGATTAACCAAGAAAAGAAGAGAGAAGGGCCAAATAAGCTCATTTAGAAATGAAATGGGAGCTATTACCATCAACGCCACAGAAATACAAAAGATCATTCAAAGGTACTACAAACACATTTATGTGCATAAACTAGAAAACCTAGAGTGGATGAATAAATTCCTGGAAATATAAACCCCTCCTCGATTAAATTAGAGAGAGTTAGAAACCCTGAACAGGCCAATAAAAAGCAGCAAGATTGAAAGGATAATTTAAAAATTAACAACAAAACAAAACAAATTCCAGGACTATTCCACATGCTAGAGAAAGATGGAATTCTCCCTAAATCATTCTATGAAGCCAGTATCACCCTAATACCAAACCCAGAAAAGGATATAACAAAGAAAACTACAGATCAATATCCCTGATGCACACAGACGCAGAAATTCTTTACAAAATACTAGCTAACTGAATCCAACAGCACATCAAAAACATAATCCACCATGATCAAGTAGGTTTCATAATAGGGATGCAGGAATTGTTCTACATACACAAGTCAATAAATCTGGTACACCACATAAACAGAATTTTAAAATCACAAGATCCTCTCAATAGACACTGAAAAGGTACTTGACAACATCCAGCATCGTTTATTATTAAAACTCTCAGAAAAATTGACACAAAAATCCACAGCCAACATAATACTGAATGAGAAAAAGTTGAAAGCATCACTCTCAGCAGGGGAACAAGACAAGGATAGCCGCTCTCAACACTTTTATTCAACAGAGTACTGAAAGTCCTAGCCAAATCAATCAAACAAGGGAAGTAAAAAAAAGGGCATCCAAATTGGTAAAGAGGAAGTAAAACAGTCGCTCTTTGCTGATAATATAATCGTATACCTAGAAGACCCTAAAGACCCCTCCAAGTGACCAAGCAGAGAATCAAATCAAGAATTGAACAACTTTTATGACAGCAGTTTTGAGGAAATAATAACTAGGAATATATCTAAACAAGGAGGTGGAAGACCTCAAGAAAAACTACAAAACACTGCTGAAAGAAATGATACATGATGCAAAATATGAAAATGCACCCCTTGCTCATCGATGAATAGAATCATTGTTGTGAAAATGACCACACTGACAAAAGCAATCTACAAATTCAACGCAATACCCATTAAAATGCCACCATCATTCTTCACAGAGCTAGAAAAAACAATTCAAAAATTCGTATGGAACCAAACAAGACCCAGCATACCCAAAGCAAGACTAAGCAAAAGAACAAATCTGGTGGTGTCATCACCTGACTTCAAACAATACTCTAAGTCCATAGTCACCAAAACAGCATGGTGCTGGTATAAAAATAGGCACATAGACCAATAGAACAGAATACAGATCCCAGAAATAAACCTAAATACTTACAGCCAACTTATCTTTGACAAAGCAAACAAAAATATAAATTGGGTAAAGAACACCTTATTCAACAAATGGTGCTGAAATAATTGGCAAGGCGAATGTAGGAGAATCAAACTAGATCCCCATTTTTCACCTTACACAAAAATCAACTCAAGATGAATCAAGGACTTAAATCTAAGACCTGAAACTATAAAAATTCTAGAAGATGACATTGGAAAAATCCTTCTGGACTTTGGCTTATGCAAAATATTCATGACCAAGAACCCAAAAGCAAATGCAACAAAAGCAAAAATAAATAGGTGAGACTAATTAAACTGAAAAGCTTCTGAACAACAAAGCAACAGTCAGCAGACTAAACATATAACCCACAGAGTGAAAGGAAATCTTCATAATCTATACATCTGAAAGATAACCAACATCCAGAAACTACAAGAAACTCAAAACAAATGGACAAACAACAACCCCGATAAAAAGTGGGCTAAGTACATGAATAAACAATTCTCAAAACAAGATAAACAAATCGCTAACAAACATATGAAAAAATGCTCAATTTCACTAATGATCAGGGAAATGCAAATCAAAACCACAATGTGATACCATCTTACTCCTGCAAGAATGTCCACGTTCAAAAAATGAAAAAATAATACTTGTTGGCCAGGCACGATGGCTTACACTTGTAATCCCAACACTTTGGGAGGCCAAGATGGGCGAATCACTTAAGGTCACGGGTGTGAAACCAGCGTGTAAAACATGGTGAAATTCTGTCTCTACTACAAATACAAAAAAATTACCTAGGTGAGGTGGCACATGCCTGTAATCCCAGCTACTCCAGAGGCTGAGGCAGAAGAATGGCTTGAACCTGGGAGGCAGAAATTACAGTGAGCCAAGATCATGCCACTGCACTCCAACCTGGGTGAAAGAGCAAGACTCTATCCATCTCAAAAATAAATAAATAAAAATAATAGATGTTGATGTGGAAGCAGTGAAAAGGAAAAACGTCTACCCTGCTGGTGGGAATGTAAACTATAAATGAGTGGATAAAGAAATTGTGGTATATATATGATTGAATACTACTCAGCCATAAAAGGAAGGAATTAATGGCATTCGCAGCAACCTGGAAGAAACTGGAGACTATTATTCTAAGTGAAGTAACCCAGGAATGAAAACAAAACACTGTATGTTCTCATTCATCAGTGGGAGCTAAGCTATGAGGATGCAAAGGCATAACAATGATACAATAGACTTAGGAAAAAGGGTGGGAAAGGGGTGAAGGATAAAAGACTACAAACTGAGTTCAGTGTATGCGGCTCGGGTGATGGGTGCACCAAAATCTCACAAATCACCACAGAAGAACTTATGTAATTAAATATCAAATCCCCAAAAGCCTATGGAAATAAAAGATTTAAAAATAAATCAAATAAAATGATAAGACTTTAAAAACATAGTTCCTGAAAAATTCTTCTAAAATGTAAAAAAAAAATTAAAAAACAAAAGGTCCTGAACGTCATATACCAGAAACTCTATTATGTTGCCTCTTAATGCATATATTTGAACCCACTGGCTCAACTTCTGAGAACTTATCGGGAAGCTGCTGATCACCTGTTTCAGGTGTTTTCTATCTATTGTGAGACTATATCTCCCTGGCACTACCTGCAACCAATTATTTCTTTAGAGAGATGTTAACAACCACCTGACTTGACCATGACCTGGTGATGACCACTAGACATTTCTAGTGTGGGGAGGTATAAGGATCTCTCCTGCCCGGCTCATATCTGACCAGCTACCTACTGTAACACTTTCAGGTTTTCTTTTTCTTTGTTGTTTTTTTAGACAGAGCCTCGCTCTATCACCCAGGCTGGAGTGTAGTGGCGCGATCTCAGCTCACTGCAACATCCGCCTCCTGAGTTCACATCATTTTCCTGCCTCAGCTTCCAGAGTAGCCGGGACTACTGGCACCCGCCACCACGCCTGGCTAATTTTTTGTATTTTTAGTAGAGGGGGGTTTCACCGTGTTAGCCAGGATGGTCTAGATCTCCTGATCCAGCCTGCCTCGGCCTCCCAAAGTGCTGGGATTACAGGCGTGAGCCACTGTGCCCGGCCTCAGATTTCTTATTGTCAGATTTTAGGTAGGACAAACAGCTGATGTTTCTGGCCTTTGATTTTTTTTTTTTTAACCAAAAGTATCCTCCCAAATGAAACTATTAAGCATTAACCACGATTATGGCTTAGCTAAGCATGTATGAGACATCTCCAAAGAGGTGAAGGAGCAACTCAAAAACTCAAAAATCACACAAATATCAAAACAAATACGGCTGCTTCCCTCATCCGAAATAAAATCGAGGATGCAGCAGTAAAAGCATAAAATTTTTAACTATTCAATGACAAGGTAAAGTGGCTTTTATTCTTATTTTCTCAGAGGATCTAAGGCAAGCAGTTTGAGCTTACAAAAAAAGTTTAACTTTGTTTTACATCAGATTGTTGTAATTTAGTCAAAAGAGATTTTAAGGCTAGCCATAACACTATTAGGTGTCTTTCCTTGACATTCAATCCTCTGATCAACCGTTTGGAATAAGAGAGTTGTAAAATATTTTTTAACTTAGAAGTCTCAATTTAAAGAATCCATCTTCTGGCCAAGGACTATTAGAATTTCCAGTGGTGTATTGATTCTAAGTGACTCAATCCAACAGCCTCCTCAGTGAAAAAAACAATCCCAGTGATCTTTTCCTCCACCCCAACAAAATAAAATATGTACTCTCAGGAATAGGCTTAGGAAAGCAAAAGACTCTTGTTGCCACAGCCCTATTCAAGCAACAAGACTTGGGATGACAGAAGTACATGATGGATGGGACTTCTTATGACAAGCCCTCCTGGGAGCTTCTGACTTGGTAACAAATCAAGCCCTCAAGGATATGTGACAAGGTGAGAAAAAATTTTATCCAGTACCTCCCTTTATGAACAACACTGAAGGAAAGAGGTAAAGGAAAAGACTATTTCTGGGAGGAAATGGATTAAGCAATCAAAATATTCATACCCCAGCATCACTTAAAAGTACACCAGAATTACTACACCAAGACTAGACCAACACAAATCTTCTCCCATTAATCAAAATTTGGTGGAGGAAACAGTGATTTTTACCATCCAATTGGAAAGAATGCACAGAGAGAAGCCAGGAAACTTGAGACTAATACATTTTTATCCTTTAGCTGGCTGATTATTTTTCTGCATTTCTGTATGTCCAAAATGATGTTATGGCAGGAAAACAGGTTTTAGTGGTAATACAGGTCATGGGAGAAAGAAAGGAAGTTCAGTTAGCAAAGCTGGTCTTGTGTCAGTGAAACCTTGCAGGTAGCAGCCCTCAGAGAAAATCAATGCTAAATTTTTTTACCTTTAAGGTATCAGATTCAGTCCATTCCTCCCAGATCCAGATAAGGGAAGACATGCCTGCATTAATAATGATTCTCTATTATGTAGATCTTTTTCCACAAAAGGCAACTGTGCAGGGCCATTTCTATTTGCTGGCCCTCTGGGAGACACAACAAAATTTGTCAAAGAAATATGTCGTGGGTTAAAAATATTTTTATTTTCTTCAACTAACAGGTGTTTCTAGAGGTGGAATTGGATGTTCTCCAGTTACAGAACTTTAGCCAATTTAAAGGCCTGTTTCACCAAAATGTAGAGCTCCTGATAGATTTGTATTTGACCAAGTGAAAGGGTTTTGGACGTTAGACAGGGTGAAGAGTTGGTCAAATCCAAAGGAAGAATGATAAAACCCAAAACCACAAATAGCGATTGCACTATTTACATACTGTTAAACACTGTAAGCATAAAGAGAGGTTAGAATGAAGTAGTAAAAAGCCTTATCCTGCAGCTAGCAAATTCTAAAACAAAACCCTAAACCAGCTGCTCAGTTGAGCAGGGAGCTAGCTGTAGTCTGCTCTCCATTGTCACAGGAGCAGGAAACTCATGTTCCTTTTAGGAAGTGAGCAAGGCTCCATGAGGAGAGGAGTTCCATGAAAAAACAAAACTCAGATCTCAAACAAAAAAAAATCTGAGAAAGCAGGGACCTCAAGAGAAAGTAGGATCCAATTCCCTGAAAGTCACACGATTGGTCAGAACTAAAGCTCTATAGTTGGTACTGAGCATGAACAATAGAAGAAGCCCTGCAAGTCAAAGGTTCTAAACTCCATTAAGAGGACCCCTTCATGGTTGGCAAAATGTAAATTAAATTGAGTGCCCAATTCAAGTTTCTGAATCAAATGAAGTTTATTGGACCAGAGCTTGAGGGCATACCCTGGAAAAACACAAGTTGTAGAAACCCTCTGTGGCTTGTTATGTCTTTGAGGAGGTTTTCAGGAGGTCTGGCATTTATACATGTTCTTAAAGCAGGGAAGACAGGTAGGAAGAGACAAGTAGGGGGAAGAATATTTGGTCTCATCTTGTCTTTATTCTGTATGTAGAAAGAAAAAGCGTTATCAGTGTAAAATCTAACAGACTTTAGTTTTAGGAGCGAGACGGATTGCACACCTAAAGTTACAAAAGCTGGGACCTTGTTTTATGGAGAATATACATCTTAAGATGAAGATGAAAATGAAGAGGAAAAAACCTGCTATGCACCGGGAACCTTTATGTTTGCACTTCATATAATGCTCACAATGACCCTTTAATCAGTTACTATTATCCCTCTATCCCAAAACATCAATGAACTTGTCCCTTATCTCAGAGCCCATTAAAGGTGGAACCAGGACTCAGACTCACATATTTCTGAATCTAAAACTCATGCTTCCAGCAAAAGAAACAATCAACAGAGTGAATAGACAAGCTAAAAAGTGAGAGAGAATATTTAGAAACTATGTATTTAACAAAGGTCTGATATCCAGCATCTATATGAAACTTAAATAAATTAACAAGAAAAAAACAGTAAAAAGTGGGCAAAGGACATGGAGAGACACTTTTTAAAACAAGTTATACATGTGGCCAAGAGCACATAAAAAAGCTCAGTATCACTGATCATTAGAGAAACATAAATCAAAACCACAATAAGACACTATCTCACACCAATCAGAATGACTAGTATCAAAAAATAAAAGATAACATGCTGGCAAAGCTGCAGAGAAAAAGGAATGCTTATACACTGTTTGTGGCAGTGTCAATTCGTTCAACCATTGTGAAAAGCAGTGTGACAATTCCTCAGGGCTAAAAACAGAACTACCATTTGACCCAGCAATCTCATTATTGGTTATATACCCAGAGGAATATAAACCATTCTACCATAAAGACACATGCACACAAATTTTCATTGCAGCATTATTTGCTATAGAAAAGACATGGAATCAACCTAAATGCCAATCAATGGAACCTGAATTTTTTTAATGTGGTACATACACGCCATGGAACACTATGCGTCCATAAAAAAAAGAATGAGATCTTGTCTATTACAGGAACATAAATGAAGCTAGAGGATAACTTCCTTAGCAAACTAATGCAGACTAGAAAATGAAATATTGCATGTATAAGTGGGCACTAAATAATGAGAACACATGGACACGATGGGAGCAACACACACCAGGGCCTACTTCAGGGTGGAGGGTGGGAGGCAAAACAACAGAAGAAAAAAATAATTATTGAGTGTTAGGCTTAGTACCTAATTGATGATATAATCTGTACATCAAACCCCCGTGACACGGGTTTACCTACATAACAGACCTACACCTGTACCCTAAAACTAAAATAAGCATTTTTTAAAGCCACAATGAATTTCAAACATCAACAGTTTAATCTCTAATCCTTCTCCAATCAAGATTTTAAGATTTGTTTTGAAAAGAAAACTTTTAATGAGCAGAATGAATTAGTTTCTTTTTTCTAAAAGAATAATAAACTAAAACTCATATTTCACTCTACACAATTGTACCTACCAGAATTCAAAGAAAGGAAAGTTGGCTGCCTCTAACAGAAATAACCATGCAGACATCAATGAAGAGACAGGGTCTGAAATGGGCCTTAGGACAAAAACAATTAAGGAGCTTGATTGTCTGAGTCCCACCGGCAGACCCTGACCCAGTGACGGAAAAACAAATATACTCAGACACAAATATCCAGTGAAAGAGCGGGCGGGGCTGCCAAGCCACTCACCAATACCAAGAAAGTTCAGGAAAACAGTTAGCAGCAGTGACCCCAATCAGCCAGCTAAGTTTGCATTTATTTAGTACAGATTAAATGACAAACATCTTGAGTAAACACCGCTAGAGGGTAATTGATATTACCAACCTCCCGAGTAGAGAGCAATCATGCACCTGCAGATAATCAAAGGTTGTTTTTAAGACCACCTGAGTAAACTCCTCTACAATCCTATGTAGCTACACCTTTGAAGAGAATTCACCTGCCTTCAGCCAAATATTTTACTGAAGCTATGCAAACCCCCCGCCTTCCAAGAAGGTTTGTGACTATTTGCTATAACTATCTTTATAATTTTTCCTCTAAAATCTTTCCCACCACCCTGACTGAACTCCCACATCGCCCCCTTTTCTGTTTTTTGTATCAGGCTTTGTTCATTGAAGAGCACAGCTGTGTGCAGCAATAGGTTTGTCAGTTGAGATGGTCATTGCTCTTATTCTGGCTTTGCATCCTAGAATTAGCAAATCACATGAGACAAACATAATTAGCAACATACTTTTCCAATCAAGGAGTGACCTGTAGTGTTACTTGCCATCTCAGTTCACTGTATGCCATTACTGAGAAACCCCCTTGGGGGTAAGCTTATCCTTTCTAGCCAAACAGTGCCATCCTTTGAGGCTGCGAAGGGAGTGTCTGCCCAGGTGACAGGGCGAAAGAAAGGCGGATCTAAGATATGAGCCCAATAGAGTGTAGCAGGTACAGGTTGCAGACAAAGCGAGAGCATAAAAACGATCAATACCCTACACGAGTTGCAATGTACAACAGAGAGCATAGCCAGGAACAAATAATCTGGAGTAAACGGTGTCTGTGTCCAGAGCAGGATTTATTCAGCTTCCTGAGTTGTCTTCTTCAGCATCCCCCAAGTAATGTCTGGGGCTTGTGTCCTCTGTGGACGCCATATCTTCCTGGGCTGCGGGTCCCGTAGGGTCTCTCCTAGGCTGGCTCAAGCTTTTCATCCTTTGATGAGGACGTAGTCTCCAGGCTGGTGCTGGTGTACTGGAAATTCTAGGCGTGGTGCCTGTGCTAAGAGATCCTTTATAATCTTTGTTAAAGAGCAGGTTAGTGCTTGAAGAAAAACCTGTTGTGCTTTATTTTAATGTCCAGTTTACAGAAAAACTGGAGGATACTTCTTTAGCCAATATGTTTACACACAGAATTTCTTTTACAATTAAAGTTTTAAAACTCATTTACACCTTCAAAATAAAAATTATACATTTCTTGCATAAATTCCTTTTTATAATATTTTTCATGGCTTTCACAATCTTTGACATGCCTTAACTTTCTGACTTTGTTTTATAACCTTCCTTACTAAAGGTGCATTCTTATGACTTTCTTAATATTTCTTTCTCTTCTTCCTACTTTATCACTCTATGTCTTACTTTATGTGTCTCTTTCTCATCTGTCTCTTCTAGTCTTTCTCTTTTTTTTTTAATTTATTTATTATTATTATACTTTAAGTGGTAGGGTACATGTGCATAACGTGCAGGTTTGTTACACATGTATACTTGTGCCATGTTGCTGTGCTGCACCCATCAACTCGTCATTTACATCAGGTATAACTAACAATGCAATCCCTCCCCCCTCTCCCCTCCCCATGATAGGCCCCTGTGTGTGATGTTCCCCTTCCTGAGTCCAAGTGATCTCATTGTTCAGTTCCTACCTATGAGTGAGAACATGCGGTGTTTGGTTTTCTGTTCTTGTGATAGTTTGCTAAGAATGATGGTTTCCAGCTGCATCCATGTCCCTACAAAGGACACAAACTCATCCTTTTTGATGGCTGCATAGTATTCCATGGTGTATATGTGCCACATTTTCTTAATCCAATCTGTCACTGATGGACATTTGGGTTGATTCCAAGTCTTTGCTATTGTGAATAGTGCTGCAATAAACATACGTGTGCATGTGTCTTTATAGCAGCATAATTTATAATCCTTTGGGTATATACCCAGTAATGGGATGGCTGGGTCATATGGTACATCTAGTTCTAGATCCTTGAGGAATCGCCATACTGTTTTCCACAATGGTTGAACTAGTTTAAAATCCCACCAACAGTGTAAAAGTGTTCCTATTTCTCCACATCCTCTCCAGCACCTGTTGTTTCCTGACTTTTTAATGATCGCCATTCTAACTGGTGTGAGATGGTATCTCATTGTGGTTTTGATTTGCATTTCTCTGATGGACAGTGATGATGAGCATTTTTTCATGTGTCTGTTGGCTATATGAATGTCTTCTTTTGAGAAATGTCTGTTCATATCCTTTGCCCACTTTTTGATGGGGTTGTTTGTTTTTTTCTTGTAAATTTGTTTGAGTTCTTTGTAGGTTCTGGATATTAGCCCTTTGTCAGATAAGTAGATTGCAAAAATTTTCTCCCATTCTGTAGGTTGCCTGTTCACTCTGATGGTAGTTTCTTTTGCTGTGCAGAAGCTCTTTAGTTTAATGAGATCCCATTTGTCAATTTTTGCTTTTGCTGCCATTGCTTTTGGTGTTTTAGACATGAAGTCTTTGCCCATGCCTGTGTCCTGAATGGTACTACCTAGGTTTTCCTCTAGGGTTTTTATGGTATTAGGTCTAACATTTAAGTCTCTAATCCATCTTGAATTAATTTTCGTATAAGGAGTAAGGAAAGGATCCAGTTTCAGCTTTCTACTTATGGCTAGCCAATTTTCCCAGCACCATTTATTAAATAGGGAATCCTTTCCCCATTTCTTGTTTCTCTCAGGTTTGTCAAAGATCAGATGGCTGTAGATGTGTGGTATTATTTCTGAGGACTCTGTTCTCTTCCATTGGTGTATATCTCTGTTTTGGTACCAGTACCATGCTGTTTTGGTTACTGTAGCCTTGTAGTATAGTTTGAAGTCAGGTAGCGTGATGCCTCCAGCTTTGTTCTTTTGACTTAGGATTGTCTTGGAGATGCGGGCTCTTTTTTGGTTCCATATGAACTTTAAAGCAGTTTTTTCCAATTCTGTGAAGAAACTCATTGGTAGCTTGATGGGGATGGCATTGAATCTATAAATAACCTTGGGCAGTATGGCCATTTTCACGATATTGATTCTTCCTATCCATGAGCATGGTATGTTCTTCCATTTGTTTGTGTCCTCTTTTATTTCACTGAGCAGTGGTTTGTAGTTCTCCTTGAAGAGGTCCTTTACATCCCTTGTAAGTTGGATTCCTAGGTATTTTATTCTCTTTGAAGCAATTGTGAATGGAAGTTCATTCCTGATTTGGCTCTCTGTTTGTCTGTTACTGGTGTATAAGAATGCTTGTGATTTTTGCACATTCATTTTGTATCCTGAGACTTTGCTGAAGTTGCTTATCAGCTTAAGGAGATTTTGGGCTGAGACGATGGGGTTTTCTAAATATACAATCATGTCATCTGCAAACAGGGACAATTTGAATTCTTCTTTTCCTAACTGAATACCCTTGATTTCTTTCTCTTGCCTAATTGCCCTAGCCAGAACTTCCAACACTATGTTGAATAGGAGTGGTGAGAGAGGGCATCCCTGTCTTCTGCCAGTTTTCAAAGGGAATTTTTCCAGTTTTTGCCCATTCAGTATGATATTGGCTGTGGGTTTTTCATAAATAGCTCCTATTATTTTGAGGTACGTTCCATCAATACCGAATTTATTGACCGTTTTTAGCATGAAGGGCTGTTGAATTTTGTCAAAAGCCTTTTCTGCATCTATTGAGATAATCATGTGGTTCTTGTCTTTGGTTCTGTTTATATGCTGGATTATGTTTATTGATTTGCGAATGTTGAACCAGCCTTGCATCCCAGGGATGAAGCCCACTTAATCATGGTGGATAAGCTTTTTGATGTGCTGCTGAATCCGGTTTGCCAGTATTTTATTGAGGATTTTTGCATCGATGTTCATCAGGGATATTGGTCTAAAATTCTCTTTTTTTGTTGTGTCTCTGCCAGGCTTTGGGATCAGGATGATGTTGGCCTCATAAAATGAGTTAGGGAGGATTCCCTCTTTTTCTATTGATTGGAATAGTTTCAGAAGGAATGGTAGCAACACGTCCTTGTATCTCTGTTAGAATTCAGCTGTGAATCCATCTGGTCCTGGACTTTTTTTGGTTGGTAGGCTATTAATTATTGCCTCAATTTCAGAGCCTGCTATTGGTCTATTCAGGGATTCAACTTCTTCCTGGTTTAGTCTTGGAAGAGTGTAAGTGTCCAGGAAATTATCCATTTCTTCTAGATTTTCCAGTTTATTTGCGTAGAGGTGTTTATAGTATTCTCTGATGGTAGTTTGTATTTCTGTGGGGTCGGTGGTGATATTCCCTTTATCATTTTTAATTGCGTCGATTTGATTCTTCTCTCTTTTCTTTATTAGTCTTGCTAGTGGTCTGTCAATTTTGTTGATCTTTTCAAAAAACCAACTCCTGGATTCATTGATTTTTTGGAGAGTTTTTTGTGTCTCTATCTCCTTCAGTTCTGCTCTGATCTTAGTTATTTCTTGCCTTCTGCTAGCTTTCAAATCTGTTTGCTCTTGCTTCTCTAGTTCTTTTAATTGCGATGTTAGAGTGTCAATTTTAGATCTTTCCTGCTTTCTCTTGTGGGCATTTAGTGCTATAAATTTCCCTCTACACACTGCTTTAAATGTGTCCCAGAGATTCTGGTATGTTGTATCTTTGTTCTCATTGGTTTCAAAGAACATCTTTATTTCTGCCTTCATTTCATTATGTACCCAGTAGTCATTCAGGAGCAGGTTGTTCAGTTTCCATGTAGTTGAGCGGTTTTGATTGAGTTTCTTAGTCCTGAGTTCTAGTTTGATTGCACTGTGGTCTGAGAGACAGTTTGTTATAATTTCTGTACTTGTACATTGGCTGAGGAGTGCTTTAATTCCAAGTACGTCGTCGATTTTGGAGTAAGAACGATGTGGTGCTGAGAAGAATGTATATTCTGTTGATTTGGGGTGGAGAGTTCTATAGATGTCTATTAGGTCTGCTTGCTGCAGAGATGAGTTCAATTCCTGGATATCCTTGTTAACTTTCTGTCTCGTTGATCTGTCTAATGTTGACAGTGGAGTGTTGAAGTCTCCCATTATTATTGTATGGGAGTCTAAGTCTCTTTGTAAGTCTCTAAGGACTTGCTTTATGAATCTGGGTGCTCCTGTATTGGGTGAATATATATTTAGGATAGTTAGCTCTTCCTGTTGAATTGATCCCTTTACCATTATGTAATGGCCTTCTTTGTCTCTTTTGATCTTTGATGGTTTAAAGTCTGTTTTATCAGAGACTAGTATTGCAACCCCCGCTTTTTTTTGTTCTCCATTTGCTTGGTAAATCTTCCTCCATCCCTTTATTTTGAGCCTATGTATGTCTCTGCGTGTGAGATGGGTCTCCTGAATACAGCAGACTGATGGGTCTTGACTCTTTATCCAGTTTGCCAGTCTGTGTCTTTTAATTGGAGCATTTAGTCCATTTACATTTAAGGTTAAGATTGTTATGTGTGAACTTGATCCTGCCATTATGATATTAACTGGTTATTTTGCTCGTTAGTTGATGCAGTTTCTTCCTAGCCTCGATGGTCTTTACATTTTGGCATGTTTTTGGCATGCAATGGCTGGTACCAGTTGTTCCTTTCCATGTTTAGTGCTTCCTTCAGGGTCTCTTGTACGGCAGGTCTAGTGGTGACAAAATCTCTAAGCATTTGCTTATCTGTAAAGGATTTTATTTCTCCTTCACTTATGAAACTTAGTTTGGCTGGATATGAAATTCTGGGTTTAAAATTCTTTTCTTTAAGAATGTTGAATATTGGCCCCCACTCTCTTCTGGCTTGGAGAGTTTCTGCCGAGAGATCTGCTGTTAGTCTGATGGGCTTCCCTTTGTGGGTAACCCGACCTTTCTCTCTGGCTGCCCTTAACCTTTTTTCCTTCATTTCAACTTTGGTGAATCTGGCAATTATGTGTCTTGGAGTTGCTCTTCTCGAGGAGTATCTTTGTGGCATTCTCTGTATTTCCTGGATTTGAATGTTGGCCTGCCCTACTAGGTTGGGGAAGTTCTCCTGGATGATATCCTGAAGAGTGTTTTCCAACTTGGTTCCATTTTCCCCCTCACTTTCAGGCACCCCAATCAGACGTAGATTTGGTCTTTTTACATAATCCCATACTTCTTGCAGGCTTTGTTCATTTCTTTTTCTTCTTTTTTCTTTGGGTTTCTCTTCTCGCTTCATTTCATTCATTTGATCCTCAATCGCAGATACTCTTTCTTCCAGTTGATCGAGTTGGTTACTGAAGCTTGTGCATTTGTCACGTATTTCTCGTGTCATGGTTTTCATCTCTTTCATTTCGTTTAGGACCTTCTCTGCATTAATTACTCTAGCCATCAATTCTTCCACGTTTTTTTCAAGATTTTTAGTTTCTTTGCGCTGGGTACGTAATTCCTCCTTTAGCTCTGAGAAATTTGATGGACTGAAGCCTTCTTCTCTCATCTCGTCAAAGTCATTCTCCGTCCAGCTTTGATCCATTGCTGGCGATAAGCTGCGCTCCTTTGCCGGGGGAGATGCGCTCTTATTTTTTGAATTTCCAGCTTTTCTGCCCTGCTTTTTCCCCATCTTTGTGGTTTTATCTGCCTCTGGTCTTTGATGATGGTGATGTACTGATGGGGTTTTGGTTTAGGTGTCCTTCCTGTTTGATAGTTTTCCTTCTAACAGTCAGGACCCTCAGCTGTAGGTCTGTTGGAGATTGCTTGAGGTCCACTCCAGATCCTGTTTGCCTGGGTAACAGCAGCAGAGGCTGCAGAAGATAGAATATTTCTGAACAGCGAGTGTACCTGTCTGATTCTTGCTTTGGAAGCTTCCTCTCAGGGGTGTACTCCACCCTGTGAGGTGTGGGGTGTCAGACTGCCCCTAGTGCGGGATGTCTCCCAGTTAGGCTACTCAGGGGTCAGGGACCCACTTGAGCAGGGAGTCTGTTCCTTCTCAGATCTCAACCTCCGCGTTGGGAGATCCACTGTTCTCTTCAAAGCTGTCAGACAGAGTCATTTGCGTCTGCAGAGGTTTCGGCTGTGTTTGTTATTGCCCCGTCCCCAGAGGTGGAGTCTACAGAGACAGGCAGGTTTCCTTGAGCTGCTGTGAGCTCCACCCAGCTCGAGCTTCCCAGCAGCTTTGTTTACCTACTTAAGCCTCAGCAATGGCGGGCGCCCCTCCCCCAGCCTCGCTGCTGCCTTGCCGGTAGATCACAGACTGCTGTGCTAGCAATGAGGGAGGCTCCGTGGGTGTGGGACCCTCCCGGCCAGGTGTGGGATATGATCTCCTGGTGTGCCTGTTTGCTTAAAGCGCAGTATTGGGGTGGGAGTTACCCGATTTTCCAGGTGTTGTGTGTCTCAGTTCCCCTGGCTAGGAAAAGGGATTCCCTTCCCCCTTGTGCTTCCCAGGTGAGGCGATGCCTCGCCCTGCTTCAGCTCTCGCTGGTCGGGCTGCAGCAGCTGACCAGCACCGATCGTCCGGCACTCCCCAGTGAGATGAACCCAGTACCTCAGTTGAAAATGCAGAAATCACCGTTCTTCTGTGTCGCTCACGCTGGGAGTTGGAGACTGGAGCTGTTCCTATTCGGCCATCTTGCTCCGCCCCCCCCTCTAGTCTTTCTCTTAATCATTCTTTCCCTTTTAGAGGCAAAACTGCTTCGAATTGCTTTTTACTTAAAGGAATCCTGATGATACAAGGATCATAACCTAACAACTGATTGCATCGTCTGTGGCCCAAATACATGACTTTACTTATTAACTGGATATAGGGAGATAGTGTTTTTGTCCTGGTATGTGAGTAAAAATTCATTTCTAGAAAGCACAGTCCCAGGGTCATCGGTCCTGTTAACCTTGTAGGGGAGTGTTTGGTGGGAAAAACAGACAACTGAACAGAACAGAGCAGAGCTATGCCATCTAGTTGCCTGTGAAAAATGGCTTGTTCTATTTCCTCAATCTCCCTTTTTGCTGCAGGGGTTAAATATCTGAGAGAATCTAAGGTTGTATTGCCCTTTAAGATAGAAAACAGGTTTTGCAACTGATAAGTCGTTATGCCCAAGACAGGGCAAAGTCAGTTTAAATCGCCCAGAAATTTCTGATAATCATTTGAGGTATGTAAGTTGCTAGTATTTAATTAAACGTTTTGAGGTCTTACTGACGGGGAAGTTAGTATGTACCTCAGATATTTCCAAGGAGAGGACATTTGTACTTTTTCAGGTGCTATGATTAAACCTCTTAACTGTTTTTTGTTTGTTTCTTTGTTTGTTTTTGTTTTTGAGACGGAGTCTTGCTCTCTCACCAGGCTGCAGTGCAGTGGTATGATCTTGGCTCACCGCAACCTCTGCCTCCCGGGTTCAAGTGATTCCCCTGCTTCAGCACCCCGAGTAGCTGAAACTAGAGGTGCATGCCATCATGCCCGGCTAATTTTTGTATTTTAGTAGAGGCAGGATTTCACCATGTTGGCCAGGATGGTCTCCATCTCCTGACCTCGTGATCCGCCTCAGCCTCCTAAAGTGCTGGAATTTCAGGCGTGAGCCACCGTGCCTGGCCAACTGTGTATTTTTTATGACGGAGGCATATAAACTTAAAAGTGCTGGCTCTCTTGGGGCTGCCAGTAATATATCATCCATAAAATAAATAATCTTGCAATTAGAAAATTATTTTCTACTGGGGAGCAAAGCCTGATCTACGTGTTACTAACACATGGTAGGACTATTCAGCATTCCCTGAGGAAGCACTTTCCAATGAAATCAGCAAGCTGACCTTTCATTATTAATAGCTGGTAATATAAACACAAATTTTTGTCTGTTCTGTTCTATGAGAGGAATAGTATAAAAACTCTCTTTTAAGTCAATCACAATTAGAGGCCAATCTTGAGGAATCGCCACGGGGGAAGGGGTCCCATAGGCTGTAGATTAACATTAATAGCACGGAAGTCATGCAAAAGTTTCCATTTGCCAGACTTTTGGGAATGACGAAATGGGTGAATTCCAAGGGCTGTTAGATGGTTCTATATGACCAGCTTTTAATTGTTCCCCAACTAATTCATGGGCTCTTTGTAATTTCTCCCCCTTCAGAGGTCACTGTTCTACCCAAATAAGATTTTGAGAGAGCCACATCAGGGGTAGTGGAGGAAAAACAGTGGCAATGACTATAATTTAAATATAACTTAAATTTTAACAGAGAATTATAATTTGGGATGTTCCTTGTATACAAGGAACACATGACATTTTACCATGGGCCCCCTGGGAGCAGCAGGGCAGCGAGGCAGGTCCTGGGCAGGGGTCCCACTGTGCTTGCATAGGCAGCGTTTTTTGTCTGCACCCATCCCTCCTCCCACCGCTGGGCGGAGGCTGCCTGCCTGGATGGACCTTGTCAGCTTGGGCAATGCTGGTTTTTCTCCCACTGAGCCTTTTCTTACGCACGCCGCCTGGTTGGCTGCACAGCTTCGGCTTCTAATGCCTTTTCTTATCTCTTTATAAACATACACCTGGTTGCCTTTTTGATTTTGCATCACTGGGCAGGCTAAAAGCTCCCCTTCCAATGCCGCTTGCTTAAGACAGGGTCCCATAGCTGTAGTGTATGCCTTGTCTTTTTTCTTGTTTATTGGAGGAGGGGGCTCAGGCAAAACCTCCCTTTCGTCTTTGTTATTTTGGCCAGGTAATAGTGGGCCTGAGGGACTCAGGGGTGGTAAAGTAGGTGATGGTTCTTTCTCCTTCCCCTTTTTAGGCTCTTCTGTGTATAATGGGACCAGAGTCACCCTCACTAAAGCCCATAGCATTAAAGATTATACTGGGACCCGTTGCTCTTGCACATGAGGTGAGGGGATCGAGACCATCCTGGCTAACACGGTGAAACCCCATCTCTACTGAAAATACAAAAAAATTAGCTAGGTGTGGTGGCAGGTGCCGGTAGTCCCAGCAACTCAGGGAGCTGAGGGAAGAGAATGGTGTGAACCCAGGAGACGGAGCTTGCAGTGAGCCGAGATCGCGCCACTGCACTCCAGCCTGGGTGACAGAGCGAGACTCTGTCTCAAAAAAAAGAAAAAAAAAAAAGAAAGAAAGAAAGAAAGAAAGAAAGAAAGAAAGAAAGAAAGAAAGAAAGAAAGAAAGAAAGAAAGAAAACAACAACAACAACAAAAAGATTTCTTCCCACTTGATCCCAAAGCTCTAAGTCTAGCTTACCTTCTTTCAGGAACCATGGGTTAAGTGATACAATTTGCATTAGGTCCCTTAATTGAGCCTGCAAAACCGAGGCTCCAGTGGCTTTAAGCAGCTGTTTGAATGCTTTTAGATACTGCTTCTGTTGTGCTGATAAGTGTTGTCCCGAGATAAAACCCTACCCTGAACAATTCCCTCGAACTTGGAGATCCCAAGCGGGCACCGATGACCTACTGACCTACTGACTTATCGACTTACTGGCTTACCAACCGCACAGTCTTCACCTTCATTTTCAAGGGTTCTGTCGTGATTATTTGCAGCTATACCTCAGACCTGGGCACCAACTTGCTAGGTCCTGGAGTAAACAAGCTATTTTTTTTATTTATTTTATTTTTTTATTTATTCATTTGTTTACTCAGGACGGCCTGAGTAAACAAGCTATTTAGATAAACACCTCTACATTCCTGTATATCTATGCCCTAAGCTTTTAAGATAATTCAGCTACCTTCAGCCAAACATTTTACTGAAGCCATGCAAATCCCCAGACTTCCAGGAAGGTTTGTGATTATTTCCTATAACTATCTTTACAATTTTTCTTCAAAAATATTTCCCACAACCTTGACTGAAGTGCTACAGCTGAGAAGACAAGGAAGGGCATTATATAAGCAAGAATAAATTAGAACAAATTTGGCCATAAGAAAGTAAAATGGCCCCGGAGCAAGATGGCTGAATAGGAACAGCTCCAGCCTCCAGCTCCCAGCACAAGTGACACAAAAGACAGGTGATTTCTGCATTTGCAACTGAGGTACTGGGTTCATCTCACTGGGGAGTTTCGGGCGATCGGTGCTGGTCAGCTGGTGCAGCCCGACCAGTGAGGGCTGAAGAAGTTCGAGGCATCACCTCACCTGGGAAGTGCTAGGGAGAAGGGAATCCCTTTAGAAACTGAGACACACAACACCTGAAAAATCAGGTAACTCCCACCCTAATACTGTATTTTACCAAGGGTCTTAGCAAACGGCACACCAGGAGATTATATCCCATCTGGTGTGAGGGTCCCACGCCCATGGAGCCTCCCTCATTGCTAGCACAGAAGTCTGAGATCTAACTGCAAGTCAGCAGCGAGGCTGGGGGAGGAGCACCCGCCATTGCTGAAACTTAAGTAGGTAAACAAAGCCTCTGGGAAGCTTGAACTGCGTGGAGCCCACCGCAGCTCAAGGAGGCCTGCCTGTCTCTGTAGACTTCACCTCTGCAGACAGGGCATAGCTAAAAAAAAAGGCAGCAGAAACATCTGCAGATGTTAATGACCCTGTCTGACAGCTTTGAAGAGAGCAGTGGCTCTTCCAGCACAGAGGTGAGAACAAACAAACACACATAATTGTCTGATTCCCCAAAGTTGAAATGAAGGAAAAAATGTTAAGGGAAGCCAGAGAGAAAGGTCGGGTTATACACAAAGGGAAGTCTATCAGACTAACAGTGGATCTCTCAGCAGAAACTCTTTAAGTCAGAAGAGAGTGGGGCCAATATTCAACATTCTAAAAGAAAGAAATTTTCATTCCAGAATTTCATATCCAGCCAAACTATGTTTCATAAGTGAAGGAGAAATAAAATCCTTTACAGACAAGCAAATGCTTAGAGATTTTGTCACCACCAGGCCTGCCTTACAAGAGATCCTGAATGAAGCACTAAACATGGAAAGGAACAGCTGTTACTAGCCATTGCAAAAACATGCCAAAATGTAAAGACCATCGATGCTAGGAAGAAATTGCGTCAACTAAGGAGCAAAATAATCGGCTAATATCACAATGACAGGATCAAGTTCACACATAGCATTATTGACCTTAAATGTAAATGGACTAAATGGTCCAATTCCAATCAATAGAAAAAAAAAAGAGGGAATCCCTCCCTAACTCATTTTATGAGGCCAACATCATCCTGATACCAAAGCCTGCTGGCAGAGACAAGACACAACAAAAAAAGAGAATTTTAGAACCAATATCCTGATGAACATCGATGCAAAAATCCTCAATAAAAAAATCTGGCAAACCGGATTCAGCAACACATCAAAAAGCTTATCCACCATGATCAAGTGGGCTTCATCCCTGGATGCAAGGGCTGGTTCAACATTCGCAAATCAATAAACATACAGAAAGGCTTTTGACAAAATTCAACAGCCCTTCATGCTAAAAACGCTCAATAAATTCGGTATTGATGGAACGTACCTCAAAATAATAAGAGCTATTTATGACAAACCCACAGCCAATATCATACTGAATGGGCAAAAACTGGAAAAATTCCCTTTGAAAACTGGCACAAGACAGGGATGCCCTCTCTCACCACTCCTATTCAACATAGTGTTGGAAGTTCTGGCTAGGGCAATCAGGCAAGAGAAAGAAATCAAGGGTATTCAGTTAGGAAAAAGAAGAAGTCAAATTGTCCCTGTTTGCAGATGACATGATTGTATATTTAGAAAACCCCATTGTCTCAGCCCAAAATCTCCTTAAGCTGATAAGCAACTTCAGCAAAGTCTCAGGATACAAAATTAATGTGCAAAAATCACAAGCATTCTTATACACCAGTAACAGACAAACAGAGAGCCAAATCAGGAATGAACTTCCATTCACAATTGCTTCAAAGAGAATAAAATACCTAGGAATCCAACTTACAAGGGATGTAAAGGACCTCTTCAAGGAGAACTACAAACCACTGCTCAGTGAAATCAAAGAGGACACAAACAAATGGAAGAACATACCATGCTCATGGATAGGAAGAATCAATATCGTGAAAATGGCCATACTGCCCAAGGTAATTTATAGATTCAATGCCATCCCCATCAAGCTACCAATGAGTTTCTTCACAGAATTGGAAAAAAAAAAAAAACTGCTTTAAAGTTCATATGGAACCAAAAAAGAGCCCGCATCTCCAAGACAATCCTAAGTCAAAAGAACAAAGCTGGAGGCATCACGCTACCTGACTTCAAACTATACTACAAGGCTACAGTAACCAAAACAGCATGGTACTGGTACCAAAACAGAGATATAGACCAATGGAACAGAACAGAGTCCTCAGAAATAATACCACACATCTACAGCCATCTGATCTTTGACAAACCTGAGAGAAACAAGAAATGGGGAAAGGATTCCCTATTTAATAAATGGTGCTGGGAAAATTGGCTAGCCATAAGTAGAAAGCTGAAACTGGATCCTTTCCTTACTCCTTATACGAAAATTAATTCAAGATGGATTAGAGACTTAAATGTTAGACCTAATACCATAAAAATCCTAGAGGAAAACCTAGGTAGTACCATTCAGGACATAGGCATGGGCAAAGACTTCATGTCTAAAACACCAAAAGCAACGGCAGCAAAAGCCAAAATTGACAAATGGGATCTCATTAAACTAAAGAGCTTCTGCACAGCAAAAGAAACTACCATCAGAGTGAACAGGCAACCTACAGAATGGGAGAAAATTTTTGCAATCTACTCATCTGACAAAGGGCTAATATCCAGAACCTACAAAGAACTCAAACAAATTTACAAGAAAAAAACAAACAACCCCATCAAAAAGTGGGCAAAGGATATGAACAGACATTTCTCAAAAGAAGACATTCATACAGCCAACAGACACATGAAAAAATGCTCATCATCACTGGCCATCAGAGAAATGCAAATCAAAACCACAATGAGATACCATCTCACACCAGTTAGAATGGCGATCATTAAAAAGTCAGGAAACAACAGGTGCTGGAGAGGATGTGGAGAAATAGGAACACTTTTACACTGTTGGTGGGATTGTAAACTAGTTCAACCATTATGGAAAACAGTATGGCGATTCCTCAAGGATCTAGAACTAGATGTACCATATGACCCAGCCATCCCATTACTGGGTATATACCCCATACACCATGGATACCTATGCAAGCCATCAAAAAGGATGAGTTTGAGTTCCTTTGTAGGGACCTTGGATGCAGTGGAATCCATCATTCTTAGCCAACTATCACAAGAACAGAAATACCAAAAAACACCGCATGTTCTCACTCATAGGTGGGAACTGAACAGTGAGATCACTCGGGAGTCAGGAAGGGGGAAACATTCACACACCGGAGGGCTATTATGGGGAGTGGGGGAGGGATGGGAGGGATTGCATTGGGAGTTATAACTGATGTAAATGACAAGTTCATGGGTGCTGACGAGTTGATGGGTGCAGCCCACCAACATGGCACAAGTATACATATGTAACAAACCTGCACGTTGTGCACATGTACCCTAGAATTTAAAGTATAATTTTAAAAAAGAAGAAGAAAGAAAGAAAAAGAAGAAAGAAAGTAAAATGTTGGTCAGGTCTTTCAACACAGATCAAAATAAAAGGAGATTAGGGCCATGCTATGAGGACATTGA
This sequence comes from Macaca thibetana thibetana, assembly GCF_024542745.1. Classification (NCBI taxonomy): domain Eukaryota; kingdom Metazoa; phylum Chordata; class Mammalia; order Primates; family Cercopithecidae; genus Macaca; species Macaca thibetana. The sequence continues at coordinate 46,866,358 of NC_065596.1, read as the reverse complement.
ATGGCAGACCACATAATGGGAACATCATCCTACAGATAAGAGGAGTCACTGTAAAGCTTTGAGAAGGTCACAAACATGACAAACAGCATTTCCAGGAAGATTACTCTGACCAGTATTAGGCAAGATAAGTTGGGAAATGCTCTTCAACTATGGAAACTTAATAGAAATATCTAAATGGTCTATGTTTGTTTTCTTTACTTTTCATGTTTAATTTTGAAATAATTTCAGACTTTCAAAAATGTTCCAAAATTAGGCAAAGTCCTCATATGCTTTTCATTCAACTTCCCCAAATATTAACATTAAAGATATGCACCTAATAATCAAAATCAATAAATGATTATTAACGCTATAAAATGAATGCCTGTACAGACCTTATCCAAATCCCCTCTATCTTCTGACTAATGTCCTTTTCTGAACCAGGATTCAATCTAGATCACGTATTGCTCTTCATTGTACTGTTCTCTCATTTCCCTTTAATCTGGGAAAGTTAGGATT